>NW_028090395.1:0-130714 GCF_014824575.4 Sturnira hondurensis | reverse complement strand
GCTCGCTGCTGGCTCCGCCCCTCTTACCATCCCCGTTGAAAGGTTAGATGTAGTCGGACTTCCGTATAATTCAATTTTCTGTCCTTTGGTTGTGTCTTTGTTTCTCCAAACCTTTGTTGTATTCAAACTTGGTTGTGGGAGAAGGCACAGTGTTTCCACCTATGCCTCCATCTTGGTGGAAGTCCCAGAATTTTTTCTTGATTTCTGCTTCTGCTGATTCATTGTTAGTATACAAAAATGCCTTTGATTTCTGGATATTGACTTTGCATCCCTCTGTTTTGCCAAATTCATTTATTAGTTCGAGCAATTTTGGTATAGAGTCTATAGGATTTTCCATGTACACTATCATGACATCTGCAAACAATGACAGTATTGTTTCCTCCTTTCCAATTTGAATGCCTTTTATTTCCTTTTCTTGCCAAAATATATAATGAACTCACATGAGTTCACTCTAAGACAACTAACCCAATTAAAAAATGGGGAAAGGACTTGAACAGATACTTCTCCAAGGAGGACATATAGAGGAGCCAGAGACACATGAAGAGATGCTCAATATCGCTTGCTATCAGAGAGATGCAAATTAAAACCTCAATGAGATACCACTTTACACCAGTCAGAATGGCTATCATAAACAAAGCAATAAACAACAAATGTTGGAGAGGGTGTGGGGAAAAGGGGACTCTGGTCCACTGTTGGTGGGATTGCAGACTGGTACAACCATTATGGAAAACGGTATGGAATTTTCTCAGAAAACTAAAATTGGACTTGCCTTTTGACTCAGCAATTCCACTGCTAGGATTGTATCCTAAGAACCCTAAAACACCAATTCCAAAGAACATATGCACCCCAATGTTCATAGCAGCACAATTTAGAATACCCAAGAGTTGGAAGCAACCTACGTGCCCGTCAGTAAATGAATGGATCAAAAAACTATAGTACATATACACAATGAAATTTTATGCTGCAGAAAGAAAGAAGGAGCTCCTACCTTTTGCAACAACATGGATGGAACTGGAAAGCATTATACTGAGTGAAATAAGCCAGGTGTTGAAGGACAAATACCATATGATCTCACCTTTAACAGGAAGCTAAACAACAAAACAAACAAGCAAGCAAAATATAACCAAAGACACTGAAATAGAGAACAGGCTGACAGTGACCAGGGAGGAGAGGGGAGGGAATTTCAGGGTAAATAGGGGAGGGATTTAAAGGAACATATATAAAGGATACATGGACAACAACTGAGAAAGGTGGAAATGGGAGGGACGGGGGAAGCACGGGGGTGGGAGGGGATGGGAGTAATAGACAGAAAATTGTACTTGAAAAATAATTAAATAAAAAATTGGGGAAAAAAGAATTAAAAAAGAATATTTTATACATAAATTCTTTCAAAGAACAAAATTATCTTTAAGTAAACAGTCTTATAACAATGAAAAATATGGACATTTTCCAGTTCCTTTTACATAACAAGAATAACCTCATAAAAATGTTCAAAACTGAATAAAAAACAGACTAATTGACATATGATGAAATATATCAAATTCTTAATTAAAGTATTATAAAACCAAATTTAGGAAGACATTATGGGAATAATATCATGATAAAAAAGAAACAGTTTTAAGAATTTAAACATAATTAAATGTTAGAAAAATCTATCACAGTATTGTATCTTATCAATATGTTAAACATATCAAAATAAGTTTATGCACAATAGATAATTTATCAAAGTAAACAAGCATAATTTATAATAAATGCATATAAATTAGAAATGGATAGATATTTGAACATAAATCAGATCATGGCACTCCCCTGTTCAAAACACTCATTGACTTCTCATGTCACTGAGTAAAATCTTGAAGTTCTTAACCATTTCTTACAAATTACTACATGGTTGAGGGTCTTGAATTCAATCATTGAAAAATACATCTGTTAAACATGATTAAGTGAAGCTCAATAAAACAAGGAATGATATACCTTTTTAAAAGTTTAATATTGCCAAGTATTTTCACTTTTCATTTTTTTATCTACCTTTTAGTGACTTTTTTTAGAGAGAGAGAGAGAGGAGGCAGAGGAGAGAGAGAGAGATCAATTTGTTGTTCCACCTATTGATGCATTCATTGGTTGATTCTGTATGTGCCCTGACCAGGAATCAAACCCACAACCTTGAGGTATCAGGACACTCTAACCAATTGGGCTATCTGGCCAGGGCCCAGGTATTTTTTTTATTAGAAATAATAATCAGAAAGACTGTTGTTTATCATGAGAATGAATCAATTACTTTTTTATCAACATGGACCAAGTGGTCTGTGAATATTACTCTCTCTCATTTTTATTTACATTTCTAGAACCATGTCGCATATATTCAACTGATAAGTACAAATACTGACCAATTACAGTGGCTACTATGGCTGGTTGATGTCCATGCCATGCTCATCAACTATTTTGGATAATACCCGTACTTATAGTGTCAACATATCAGGGGTTATTTGGCTGGGTGTTTTTTGGTTTATTTGTCTGAGAAGCATTTTAAAAATCTTCCTGTTCTTCTAACTCCCTCATTACCTAATTATCTTTCCTATCCTTTCTTCAGTATTTTGTGGGAAATAGATTACTTTTCCTGTCAAATAAACTCAATCGGAGGATAAGAGGAAATTGTAAATGTACCAATAAAAATGAATTTAGTTAATTATTAGTTAACATCTGTTAATTATCTACTTTCTACTAGTTACTTTTCTGGCTATCGGTTTGATAGGTAATACCTACATTTATTCTCATTGTATCTCTGTTATAAGCTTTAATGAAATCATGTTAATGGGAAAGCAAAACAATATTGAGATTGGCTTTCTGTTTCTATAACAATTTCAAATATTGCTTTAGTCTATTCTGACCATGGTGAAGATAGCTTAGAAAACATTTCAACATTCGGTTTTCTTAAAACTGGTTTTATAAACCTAAAGATCAATATAGCAATTTGTTATGATTCATATGAAACAAATGACAAAAGCAGAAAAATTGAAATGATAATGTGGCATTAATTATATGTAGCTTATTATTGACTTGGAAATCAATAACATCATAATTTTAAAATATTTAGTGGTCACCTTCTATAAATCAAGGTTAACCTAAAAATCAAAGATTGTATTGGTGCTAACAAGCTAAAAAGTAGGTTACCCTTTAGGTGTACATAGGTGGTTACTGATTTTATCTTCAGAAAGATAAGCCACAGTCATCAATCTTTATGGTCAGGATATTAGCTTTTTTGTTAGCCTCCTCAGCAGTTTTTTTGTAAGACAAGGGTGGTTGGACCAGCCCAAACTTTACTTTGCACAGTTCAAACAGTCTAAAAATTCAGTAAGCAAGATGGTGCAAGGCAGGCACAGCTGCTGGAACAGCTGCTCTGCCTTCATTTTAAAATACCCAAAACGTCCGTTTCAGTTTTTCCATAAAATAAAAGACATATTTTTCATTTCCACCAATAACTTTATTGATTTGGATATTTTGAGTATGTCAGCTATCTCCCACATGGTAGAACATTGATTGTTCTCAATTAATGTCTTGATTTGATTGCTAGCATCTTCAGCTGGTCTACCTGACCATGGAACATCGTCCAGCAAGATGCCTTCAGCACAAAATTTCACAAATCACTTTTGATACATTTGCTCAGTCACAGCACCTTCTCCACACACTGTACAAATCATTGGGGGGGGGGTTGCGANGGTGCATTTCACTTGTGTTTTTACCTTTCTTGAAATAATAAAGCATAATATGCCAAAAATGTGATTTATTTTCTTCCATCTTCAATATTAAAGTGAACACACAAAAATTCACCAATTTTGATTTTTTTTCAATGCACACTGATTTGACAGCTGTTGCAGTACAATCTAACAAAACTGTTTTGAGTGAAGTTAGAGACAATTAGATATTACTACAGCCATTTTATGGAAAAAACAAATGAAAAAAAAAAAACATTTTGACCAACCCAATATACACAATCACTTTGTTGGTACTGTTCTGTAAAAAGAGCACTTTTCTATTTTGGCCTTGATATTTTGCCACATAATAATCAGCGCAAACCACAACAACATACTTTTGTTATATAAACTTGAAGTAAAGTGAAGAATCAAGAACTTGCAGACCTGCAAGCACTTCAGTCATTAAATAAAATCTCAAATCATGCAAGATACTAAATCCCTCTGGCTCTTAGTAACATCATTACAAAAATGGCAATAAAATATTTCATTTGCCTTAAGGCAAAGGAATGATATATTTTGAGGTCTCTTTTTATATCATTTTATGATTCCAATTTTTATGGCACATCAAGAAATATAATGATAGATATTAAAATAGCTAGTTAATATAAGCGGAGTGTCTGCCTTGGTTTTAATTGAAAATTTTCAGTTATTTATAATCCCGCAATGACCATTTCTGAGATTATTTTTGTCTCTGTCTATTATTATTGTGAAGTGGGCTAAATAAGGTCTTATAAATTCATGCCTAATTCACTGATGTTAATAAGTGATAATGGTTTAAATCAATGATCCTTAACAAGAACTAAGTAGGTTTTTGAAATGACACGTGCTATGACCCCTGTACCACAAATCCTGATTTTGTACTTTTGGTTGAACACAGCAATATTTTTTAAAATTTAATCTTTGCTGTATTTTTCCCATTACCATTTTTAAAAAATGTATTTTATTGATTATGCCATTACAGTTGTTCTATTCCCCCCCTTCATTCCCCTCCACCTGCACACTCCCTCCCCAGATCGGAAGANTCCCTACTATTCCTGCCCTCCCCGTGTCTATTTTCTACCTACAATCTATGCTACTTATTTTCTGTATCTTCTCCCCTCTTCTCCTCCTCCCACTCCCCTGTTGCTAACCCTCCATGTGTTCTTCATTTCTATGGTTCCACTCCTGATCTAGCTGTCCTCTTGGTTTGCTTTTGTTTTAGGTGTGATTGTTAGTAACTGTGAGTTTGCTGTCCTTTCACTATTCATATTTTTATCTTCTTTTTCTTAGATAAGTTCCTTTAACATTTCATATAATAAGGGCTTGGTGATGATGAACTCTTTGAACTTGATCATATCTGAGAAGCACTTTATGTGTCCTTCCATTCTAAATGAAAGTTTTGCTGGGTAAAGCAATCTTGGCTGTAGGTCTTTGGATTTCATGACTTGGAATACTTCTTTCCAGCCCCTTCTTGCCTGGAAGGTCTCTTCTGAGAAATCCACTGATAGTTTGATGGGAACTCCTTTGTAGGTGACTGTCCCCTTATCTCTTGCTGCTTCTAGGATTCTCTCCTTCATTTTGGTCTTGCCTAATGTAATTATGATGTGCCTTGGTGTGTTCCTTCTTGGGTCCAACTTCTTTGGGACTCTCTGAGCTTCCTGGATTTCCTGGAAGTCTATTTCCTTTGTCAGATTGGTGAAGTTCTCCTTTGTTATTTGTTCAAGTAAGTTTTCCACTTGTGGTTGTTCATCTTCCCCTTCTTGTACCCCTATAATCCAGATGTTGGAACATTTAAAGATGTCCTGGAGGTTAGTAAGCCTCTCCTCATTTTTTTGAATTCTTATTTCTTCACATTTTTCTGTTTGGTCATTTCTTCCTTCCTTCTGGTCCACTCCCTTGATTTGAGTCCCAGTTTCCTTTCCATCACTAGTGGTTTCCTGTGCATTTCCCTTCATTTCAATTAGTGTAGCCTTCATATGTTCCTCTGATTTGTGACTAAAATCAACCAGTTCTGTGAGCATCCTGATCACCAGTGTTTTGAACTGTGCATCTGAAAGGTTCACTATTTCTTTGTCACTTAGAGTTATCGGCTCTGGGGATTTGAGTTCTTCTTGAGCTATATTTTGGACTGTTCATGCCTGTTATGTAGGAGGAGCAGAGCCCTAGGTGTTCACCAGGGCGAGGCAACTCAGTGGCTGGATTGTGATGCTGTATGTGGGGGTGGGGTCAAAGAGGAGCAATGGTGGTCCCCTCTGTTGCTTCCCACCACTGGGGCCCGCACGGTCTGTCTCACTGTGCGCGAATGTGTGACCGTGGTCAGCCTGCCGCCTTACGCCCTCACTGGGTCCGCCTGATGCTACCCCACACCTGGGATCCATCCACAGCTGCCTGAGCTCCCTGGGGTCAGGGAATCCTTCCTGCCTGACCCTGCTCCGCTGCTGGCTCCACCCCTCTTACCAGTCTGGTTGAACACTTCGTTGTTGTCGGACTTCCGTGTAGTTCAATTTTCTGTTCTTTGGCTGCGTCTTTGTTTACTAAATCTTTGTTGTCTTTAAACTTGGTTGTGGGAGAAGGCACAGTGTTTCCACCTATGCCTCCATCTTGGCGGAAGTCCCTCCATTACCATTTAACCACCTTGTACACCCCTCTTCCCAGCAATCCCCACACTGTTGCCCACATCCATGAGTCCTTTTTCCTTTCTGCTCAATCTCTCCACCCCTGCGCTCCCTCCCCACTAGCTGTCATTCTGCTCTCCATCTATGAGTCTGTCCCCATTTTCCTTGTTATTTCAGTTTGCTCATTACATTCCACAGATGCAATGAGTGAGATCATATGGTACTTGTCTTTCTCTGACTGGCTTATGTTTCCAAGATGATTCAAAGAAGTAGTCTAATTTTCAGTAACTCTTAAGAGCATTTTTGGGGTATTGGCATGTTAGAAGTAAACCAGGAGCACCATGCTGCTTTAATCCAAGGGTAAAATTCATTTTAAGTGGTTATAGAGATTTATTTTAAATAGTTATAATAAGCTGGTAGTTGTAAATATTCTGGACATAATGTTAAAGGCCACATGTCAAGCCACAACTCGACATGCCAGATTTTTCACTGGCTTAGTCAGCTAAAAGTGTAGCAGAGAAAGAGACCAGTATATTTCAAAGTTTTACAGGGTGGTATCAGTGGTTAATCCTAGTGTCACAGCTATTCTCAGATTTGTAGATTTAAAATTTACAAAGTCCACGTGAAAGATCACAATATGGGTAAGTGCTCCACATGCAACAAATTCAAAACCAGGGGTGTATAATAGATGAGTGTAATTTACTTTTGGACATGTATTTGTCAGGGTACCTGACATTGGTTACTTGGTTAAGAATCTCTCCATATGGTTTTTTCTATCAATAGAAGGAGTATTTTAAAATTAGACACCTGATATCCTAAAAATAAATTATTTGCTAAAGAAGAAGACTCATAGAGATAGGAAGTTTTATTAAAGTGGTAGATTAGAAGGTAGGAAAAAATAAAATGAAATGAAGACTAACAGTTTAGAGTTTTCAAATACCACCTCTGTGAAAAGAATACTGGCATGAAAGGTAAAATGACAGATAAGAGGTGAATTCTACTTGCAAGGAATTTATTATATAGTAGGAGATAAAGACACATAAATACTTATAAAATGCATAGATACAATGATAAAGCCATTTATGGCTTCGGGGGAAAAAAGAACACCATATAATGGGGTCAAATGAAGGTGAAACATTTATTGGTGGAAAAAATAATATTTTAATATAATAAGTAAATGTTTTCTGTTGTTATTTTTTGACAGATATCTCATAAATTCTGTTTACTGGTGTGAATTCTTTGCTTTTAATTCAAATATTATCTAAATTTTTCCTTTCATATTTCATTTGGTTCACAGGTCGGTGCTCAATCCACTAAGCCACACCAGCCAGGGCTGTGATGTTGTTTTTTAATTAGCTAGTGAAGTATATAAGGATTAAATATTTTATGATATATTTTACTGTGACTATATTCTTCAGTATATAATCCATAACAGCTACAGAATAATTTAATGAGAGCAAGCAAACTTCCATATTACAGAGCAATTAGTAAAAAAATGCCTTCTTCATGTTTTTATAATGGATATTAACTATTAAGTAAGTAGTTTATTTAATGGGAAGTGTGTTGTTTTATCAGACATTCATGTTAGTTGCTTTTTCAAAAGCGCACATGAATATATATATATATATATATATATATATATATATATATATTTTATCNACTCAATTGTGAGTTTTAAGAGCTTATTTTGCGTGAGGTTTGTCAAGGAATAATTACCCTAATGAAGGTAATTTTTCTTCCTCTTTATGTGCTTTAATTCTCTAATACAAAAAAACTTAGCTACTTAAGTAAATAAATGCCATAAATTAAACTCATAAATATATTGAGTATGAAGTTCTCTTAAATAGTCCAGTATGCAAATTCAGTAACATTATCTTATACCTTTTAATTCAAAAATGCAAATCTAAATATATTACTCAACTTCATTACTTAATTTGAATTTAGCTATTAAATAAAACAAGTGCACATTAATATCTATAAATAAATATGCATATGTAACATATTTATATATATTTAATGGATTTTAATATGACTGTGAGATACTGTGGATAAGTTTTACCATCTGCAGGGGAAATGGGGATGGTTGAAATTAAATCGTTTTGTGTTTACATTGCATGCCCGTCTTTAGAAGTTAGCGTGACAATAACAGTTCTCATCAGTGCTGTGGGCTGCAATACTCCTTACATGTCCATGCATGACAATTTCCTGGCAAATAGGGTATAAATTGATGTCAACATTTATTTTAAATTTGCTATAAGGAAAAAGATCTCAAAATAGGCATATTCAAAGATTTCTCCTAGTAGGAAAATTATAGAGGAACAAAAACAGTTAAGCTAGAATTTACAAATTTAAAAAACCCAATTTGAGAGCATTAAATTTTTTTTTGTAAAACTGCTTAAATAAAGGTCATTGGGCTCCACCTGAGGCTTATAGTCAACTGTGTGGGATTCCCAGAAGGGGGTCTTAAGCTCATTAAAATCTACAAGCATTTTATCTGAAATGTTAATCTCTTCCCAGAATCAGATAATGACATCAGACACAAATTTCTGTCCCAGCTCAAGGTTGGTACAAATGTCTTTCTGTAACTCTCCTTTTAACCAATATAATTAGTTAAGATTTACCTTAGCAAAACTGTGCTCTATTGTATTGTTTAGTGCTAAGATCATTACTTAGCAGCTAAATCAGTTATGTTATACAAGTTTGCATATTCTAAACATTTGAGATGGACTTAATTTACGAGACTTATATAGTGGAGGTTGAGAATGAGTCATTGCAACCCATGCCTTAGTGGTGTGCAGATTGGTTTCAACTAAATATCACTTTAAGTATAAGCTCAATATAAATTTCTGCCCTTCCTTGAACCACCTAGAAGAATATAAATTAGGGTTCTTGTTCATAAGAGATAAACAGGTATACTTTTTTCCACCTATTGAAAATGCTCTTCTTATCCTCCTTCAATGACCCTTTGAGGTCCCCAAGGCACCTTCCCTCATTTCTAGCGTAGAATGTCATCTGTGCCCCCTTCTCCTTTGTCATTCAACCTCTCCTATAAGTCGGGTCTCAGACTCTTGCTGGTTGGCTCTCTTGCGTATTCAGCTTTCCCATACATGTGCATGTACTAAATTAAGTTAGTTTCTCTTATTAATATGTCACATGTCTATTTGATTAGACCAGGAAAAGCACCTTTAGGGTAGAGGAGAATTTCCTCCTCCCCACATTATGTACTCACAATTACAAGCAGTATTATGTATGTGATTATTTTATTTCTTTCAATCAGTTTTCTATGTTAGAATTCCCAAGTATATTTCTCCTATCACCTACAGAGAGTTACTACAAGTTGTCTAGAGATCTATTATGCCTTTCTATTTCAAGATTTTCTTTTATTTGGTTTATTTTATTTACATAGGTGTCATGAAAGCCAGATAAATCTCCAGGTTTGCAATGGACAAATCTAAAGACTTGCCTAACTGTTGACAAACTACTATAATCTAGGTCAAAGGTTAATTTTATTTAATGGATCTTTCATTTAAAAATCCAGGGCTACATTCTGAGATTATTCCCACAGTGCAAGTTATGCTCATTTATTTATTTATACATTCCGCCCCCGTTGTGACTGTGCAGAAACATCATTTCTTTGCTATGACCTTTTCTCCTTTCTTTCCTTTTGATTCAAACTGGCTTCATTTAGCGCCTTGAGTCTCTTGCCTCCTTCTCATTTGCATAACCACTCCTGAAATCGTGAAGCATTTAGGACCATGCAATTCTGGCCATCATCGAATAATCTTAGGAAAAAAAGTCTGTTGATCATAAAGACAGAGATTCAGTCAAACTGAATATATCATATCATCTAAACCTCAGCTGTATTCCAGCTTTCAGGCCTAGAAAAGTAGTGAAACCAGATGAAATAATGCCGTATATGACATGAGGACCAGAAGAACCAACCAGTCAATAGAAACCAGAACTCTGACTGTGAGGCAGAATTAATGATTTTTCTCGTCTCCTGGACCCAACTCCTGGAAGCCACTGGGGACTAGTATCTTTGAGCATGTGCTCATCTGTGTTCACTGGTATGGACCATTTCTTAAAATAAACCCTTACTTTCTTGGCTGCAAAATTATATTCATGTCTTACTGAGTTTTGATGCATGCAGGCAAGCAGACCCCTTAGTCCCATAACTCTATCACTTTCTCAGTTGGGAGCCATGGGCAAAAACTTGAGTGGCTCTTTTCTGAGTTTCAAATAATATATCTATAAATATCTTTTTTCTGCAAATTATTGTATCTGATAATATTCCAGTTTTGCAGAAAGTGAAATGTTTTTCTCTTTGTAACCCAAGATTATAACTCACAGCGAAACTACTAGATTATTTTCCTGGAAATTATTCATAGCACTGTTTCCACACAAGTATAGATTCTTCTTCTTAATAGAAAGACTTTTAATATTTAATTTAATAAAATTTATTACCAAGTGTATCCTTGTAGCAAAGCCATGGTAAAAAAAAATGGTTTATCCTATTATATCCAAGTGGATAGAAAGACGGATTATTATTGAGCATATAAAATTAACTACAATGACAGAAAATAAAAGGGACAATGAAGACAATTTGTATAATATCTAACTAGGGACCTGAGTAGTTTTATACTGAAGTGTAGTATATATACCAGATAGTACTATCAACGTAAAAACACCCGAATCTGCCCTGGTTGGTGTGGCTCAGTGGACTGAGTGTGGGCCTGCGAACCAAAAGGTTGCTGGTTCCATTCCCAGCCAGGGCACATGCCTGGGTTTCAGGCCAGGTCCCCAGTAGGGGGGCATGGGAGAGACAACCACATATGGATGTTTTTCTCCCTCTTTTTCTTCCTCCCTTCCCCTCTCTCTAAAAATAAATAAATAATCTTAAAAAAAAAAACAACCCCACCGAAATCTGTGGAAAAATTTCATGTGTTTATTTGAGTCAAACAGAACATGCCTGGCAGCAAGATTGCAACAGACTGAGAAAAATGCTTCCAAGAAATGAAAGTTTTCAGCTTCTTTGGTGCTTTTGGAACTAAGGAAGATTAAATGAAGTTGGGAGAAAACAAGGTATAGATAGAATTACAGGAGATTATGTGCTCTCTTGAGGGTGGCCAACCTTTTAAGAGGGGTCTGACAGGCAAGGACAACCGGCAAGCCCCGATGAAGGCAAAGATGGGCTTTACTAAAGAGGTCACGTCTGGGGCATAACTATTACCATGATCTGCCCAGTTAGGAATTTATGGCCGAATCGAGTTGTGAAGTTACTTTTCAGAGAACCTTCCCCTTTTCTTTCTATCCAGCATATATAACAGAATAAAAGATTGCCAGGATCACTATCTACAAATGTGCTTTATTTGACTGCATATTCATATAGTTTGAATAAATAAAATTTAACCAAGCATTTGCATAAAATGGCAATTAATAATTTTACTAAGCTCAAACCATTTATGAAGCAAACCCAAACAAAAAACTAATCTTTATTTCAATTATTAGAGACACTATATTTAAATCGCCATGAGGATAATTAGCTAGTTGTATGTTCTTCATGTTAATATTTCTAGAGAATGCTTTTCTTTACAGTGGCAGAATTATTGTGTTCCTGAATCCTTCTAGGTGGAAAGTACTTTTTTTTAATTTTTATTTGTATTTAATTCTTGTTCAAGTACAGTTTTCTGTCTTATATTCCCAGCCCTGAACCACCCCCCCGTGCTCCCCACCTACCTCCCATTTCCACCCCCCACCCTTAGTTATTGTCCATGTGTCTTTTATACTTGTTCATGTGAGTCCATCCCCTTTTCCCCTATGATTCTCTCACCTCTCCCATCTGGACCCTGTCAGCCAGTTCCATATTTGAGTGTCATTGGTCATATTTTGCTTGTTTGTTTGTTTTGTTGTTTAGATTCCTGTTAACAGTGATATCATATGGTAATTGTCTTTCACCACTTGGCTTATTTCGCTCAGCATAATGCTTTCCAGTCCCATCCATGATGTTGCAAAGGGTAGTAGTTCCTTCTTCCTTTCTGCAGCATAGAATTCCATTGTGTAAATGTACCATAGTTTTTTGATCCAGTCATTTACCAATGGGCATCCAGGTTGCTTCCAACTCTTGGCTATCGTAAATTGTGCTGCTATGAACATTGGGGTGCATAGGTTCTTTTGGATTGGTGTTTCAGGGTTCTTAGGATATACTCCTAAGAGTGGAATTGCTGGGTCAAAAGGCACATTCATTTTTAGTTTTCTTAGAAAATTCCATACTGTTTTCCATAGTGGTTGTACCAGTCTGCAATCCCACCAACAGTGAATTAGGGTCCCCTTTTCCCCACAACCTCTCCGGCACTTGTTGTTTGTTTCTTTGTTTATGATAGCCATTCTGACTGATGTGAAGTGGTATCTCATTGTGGTTTTAACTTGCATCTCTCTGATAGCTAGCGATATCGAGCATCTTTTCATGTGTCTCTGAATCCTCTGTATGTCCTCCTTGGAGAAGTGTCTGTTCAAGTCCTTTGCCCATTTTTTAATTGGGTTGCTCACCTTTTTTTGAATGGAGTCAAGTGAGTTCTTTGTATATTTTGGAGATTAAACCTTTGTCTGAGGTATCATTGGCAAATATGTTTTCCCATACAGTTGCTTCCCTTTTTATCTTGATACGTTTTCCTTAGCCATGCAGAAGCTTCTAATTTTGATGAGATCCCATTTGTTTATTCTTTCCTTTATGTCCCTTGCTCTAGGGGGCGTATCAGTAAAAATATTGCTGCATGGAATATCTGAGACTTTCCTGCCAATGTTCTCCTCTAGGGCTTTAATGGTTTCATGGTTTATATTTAAGTCCTTTATCCACCTTGAATTAATTTTGGTGTATGCTGTAAGTTGGTGCTCAAGTTTCAATTTTTTGCATGTAGCTGTCCACTTCTCCCAACACCATTTGTTGAAAAGGCTATCATTACTCCCTTTTATGTTACTGCCCCCTTTGTTGAATATGAATTGACTGTGGAGGGTTGGGTTTATATCTGGGCTCTCTGTTCTATTCCATTGTTCTATGTGCCTGTTTTTATGCCAGTACCAGGCTGTTTTGAATACAGTGGCCTTGTAATACAGTTTGATATCAGGTATTGTAATCCCTCCTACTTTGTTCTTCTTTCTCAAAATTGCAGCTGCTATTTGGGGTCTTTTATAGTTCCATATAAATTTTTGAAGTGTTTGTTCTACATCTGTGAAATATGCCATTGGTACTTTAGTACTTTCCCCACTTCCAATCAATATAGTATTAGAAGTTCTAGCCACAGCGATCAGACAAGAAAAGAAATAAAAGGCACTCAAATCAGAAGGGAGGAAACAAAACTGGCACTGTTTGCAGATGACATGATAGTGAACATGGAAAATACTATAGCCTCTACCAAAAAACTGCTTGAAATAATAAATCAATTTGGCAAAACAGGGGATACAAAGTCAATATCCAGAAATCAAAGGCATTTTTGTATACCAACAATGAAACAGCAGAAGCAGAAATCAAGAAAAATCCCATTCGATATAGCAAAAACCAAAATAGAATATCTGGGAGGAAACCTAACCCAGGAGGTAAAAGACCTGTATGCAGAAAACTACACAACACTGAAGAAAGAAATCAAGGAAGACACAAACAAATGGGAACATATACCGTGTTCATGGATTAGAAGAATTAACATCATCAAAATGTCCATACTACCCAAAGCAATTTACAGATTCAATGCAATACCTATTAAAGTACCAACGACATATTTCACAGACATAGGTGTAAAATATTTTGATGAATCTTATCTTTCTCTTGCTGAATTTGGATCACCTTATGTACACAATATTTTAATTTTTATAATTTTTTGAGAAGCCATCAAGAACAACACAATAAATAACCAAGGGAAGCTTTTTCAAAGGTTAATCTGAGGTAAAAACAATTTTCCTTTGGCATGACTTTAATTTTTATTTTCCAATTGGCAGTTAAATAATAAGAAGGGAAAGAAAAGGAGCTTTGTCAGAGCCTGTTAAACAACGGAGTATTTTCTTAAAATATGAATAAGGCCTGGTTGGTGTGGCTCAGTGGACTGAGCACCCGCCTGCGAACGAAAGCGTCGCTGGTTCAACTCCCAGTCAGGGCACATGCCTGGGTTGTGGGGTCAAGTCCCCAGTGGGAGGCGTTTGAGAGGAAATCACACGTTAAAATACAAATAAATAAATAACCACAGTTTCACTCAGTCTTGTGTTACAACACTTGGATCTGCAGTCTAGTTTTAAGAAGCTATCTGTTTCCAGGCTAAAATAGACCTGAAAACACCAAATCTTAAGTCCTGAATAAGAAGCATCCTCTCATAGCACTGACATCTCTCTAAAGACATAACCACAAGCCTTTCTTCTGTGTTTCAGCTAAGCATTCCCAGTATAATGTTTTACACTGAGTCTTGAAACCATCTTTTTTGAATGCTTTTAGATACCCAATCTCTAGTCTACATCTTAAAATATAAGGCATGAGGTAAAAACTGATATTGAAGGAAGGACTAAATGTTTTTATCAATTGCATGTATTAATCATTTTGATGCTAGAATTTTCACCTTACATAATTCTTGCTCCAGCCCTGAAGCAGTTATTATTTTTTAAAAGTCCTGCTGTCTTTTAATAGAGTTCAGGAGACACTACTTTAAGATATGGAAAATTTGTTCATACTCCTCTAGATTAAAAATTAAATATGCCAAAGTATGATTTTCAGGTAGTTCCATAGCCCATCAACTTGAAGTGATTCTGGCACTGTCAGGTTCTAGGGGAAAGGCCCGAAAGTCTTAATTCGGAATCAATTCTGAAGAACTGACCCACAGCCTTATCCAAATTCTTAGAAGCTTTAAAAGGAGCAACTCACATATCCGTGCCAGGCGGCTGCTCTCAGAGGCAAAATGTCCACCCCCTCCCAGGGCAAGGTTTTTGTTTTAATTTTATTTATTTATCTTTAGATGGGAAGGAAAGGAGAGAGGAGAGAAAAATCAATGTGTGGTTTCCTCTCATGAGTCCCCTGCTGGGAACTGGCCTGCAACCCAGGCATGTGCCCTGACTGGGAATCGAACCGCGATCGTGTGGTTTGCAAACCCGCACTCAATTCACTGAGCTACACCAGCCAGGGCATTGGAGTTAACAGTAAAACCACATAGTGGGTGGTCACATAGACCAGCTAAGAATAATGCATTTCTAAATTAACAGATAGCACCAGGCAGTTATCCCCACTCTATACATTCCTTAATCTTCCTGGGGCATGACTGCTTATCTCTAGTCAGCCAAACCTGAGGCTACAGAGGGTTAAACAGACAGTCCAACATTTCCCAGATGCCTTTGCTGCTGGAGCCTATTTCATCCAAAGTGAGTTTCCTTACAAAAGTTTACCGTTAATAATAATACACTGTGAGGTACATTTGTTTTGATATTTTATGTTTATAGAAAGTGTATTTTTAAATTAATTGTACTTATTTGTAGACAAATTCAATAATAGATCATTATTAATTCAAATTTTCTCTCTAATTAGTCCCTTTCAACTTTCTATAGAAAAATGTTTTTAATATATCTTTGTAGTGGTTATACATTTCTTAAGTTAAATTTGTATCATGTTATACTTTAGTAAATATTCTTTTAATAATAGTTTTCCATTTTTCTATCATTTCTCTTGGGCTTTCCAGATATACAATCTAATATGCTAAGAGAAATAAATGGGATTACATTTTCTTATATGTCTAATTATTTTTTTTCTTCTTGCAATGTATTGGCTAATAGGTACAATTCAATATTAAATAATAATACAAATTATGGGGACTCTAATATTATTACTAGGATAATCTCTAGTATTTCACCATTAAGTGAGCTTTTGGATTTAGAGCTGGGCTATGTGTTTGTAGGAAGTGGTTTGCAGCAGGCCAGGAATCCACTTTACTGGAGGATCATCTTAAGGAAGAAAAAAGAATTTAGGAAAGACCACATCAAATGCTAACGACAGATTTCTTAGCAAAACAGTATTGCTATTTGCTAAGAAATGCTTTTAGCAGAAGTGTAACAGGGTGTAGCCAAGGGGTGCCCCCAAATAGGGATTTGTAATGGGGTCCAGAGCTCAGTGTCCAGAAAATATTAGAATCAACCCATGATGTAACTGGGAGGCAAATCCACCTGGTTACAGTGCCTACGTAAGAGCTTGGAGATGATTGGCTCCACAGTACAGGGCCACACCTGCCTGGATTTACTCTGGCAGCTCAGTGAAGCTGGAAAAATATGGGAATGCTGGCAGCTATGGCCAATTGAGGGAGGAGTTGGAAATTGTGCGGCAGAAGAAGATTGGTGCTGGGAATTAAACCCAGATGCTGCAGCCATGAGGCACCTTTTGGGGACCATGCAGCTTGGCCAGAGGAGAACCATGTACTTCTATTTCTTTTTCTGAGATACAGTACCCCGGACTGGGCAGAGGTATAAGGAAGAACTGTGCATTTGTGGGTATTCTAAAGGAATCTGAGATCTCAATGACGACATTAAGTCATTACTCTTAAGTTCATTGAACTCTTTAAATAAATAAACCCTTTCCTTTTCACCAGTCTCTGGCATTGAGAGACATCTCTCCTCGATGGCAGGCAAGGCAAACCTAGTATTGGGTGAGGGACCCCAGGAGCAAAAGGGGGGTCCATTGGGTAATAGTATATCATTTGATGCCCCCCGGGTCTGTTGTGTAACAGAAGGTATCATGGGATTAAAAAAAAGTTTCTTTTTGAATTACCATATATATGTAAGGTCCCATAAAAGTAAGACACCAAAAGCAACCAGATAATTGAAGCTTATATAACATCTTGCACTAAGGAAAAAGTCTAGGGGTCTAGGGGTAAAAAGGGACGAAAGTTATTCACAGGAAGGTGAGAAGAGATGTTTAGAAAATAATGGCTGCCCACTGTTAGGTAGGTAAGTTTCATAGGTACAAAGTTACCTCTGGTATAAATTTCATTAGTAGTACAGACCTCCTTTCTCATGTAAATTTCAGAAGGTGGAGAGGGTAAAAAGCTTTTCCTGAATGTGCTAGGTTTTGACTTCCTTTAGCACCAAGTAATCTTTATGTCAAAGAGATATATATTAGAATAGTAAAATATTTTCCCCTTTACTGCCTTCTCTGTCTAGGGTTTCTTATAGTAAGGAAGAAAGCTGCAATCTATGCTGTGTAACTATCCAAATGTGAAATAGAGATGCTTCATGAGTGAAATAACTCTCTTCTGTGTACATCATATGATTTTGCACATCAGTTAGAGTCATTGTATATAAACCTGAGCAAGAGCTTATCTATGGAAAGTAAAAATGGACTAGGAGAACCGAGTGATTGCTCCCAGGGTGTTTTTTTCTATCTCACTTTTAGAAAACTATTGCTTCTGACAATTTATTAGTAAAGCTTGAAAGTGGGTACAATATTTAATGTTGCTAAATCTCATTTGATAATCTAATGCTTGCTATGAACTTTGATTGGGGCTACCAAGCAGCGATGCCATCCAGGGTCCCACATCAGAGAGTTAGAAAGGAGAAAAGAGAAAAATGTGATGAGGTCTTGAAGCCAGAATGACTGCCTGTCCCTCTTTCTGATGAAGTAGCAAGTAATAAGGCATAAATTTATTAGCACAATTTGGAACTGGTAGCCTCAGATCTGGGGGAATTAACTAAGTGCCAGGCAGAAAGAAAATTAACCCTACTTGTATATCTTGTCTTTCTGATCACTCCTAGTATATAATGAATTGACCAAAAAGTCTGCTATGTTTTCTCCATAAAATAAAAGACACATTTTTCATTTTTCCAATAACTGTATTGATTTGGGTGTTTTGAATAGGTTGGCTCTCTCCCACTATTGGCTTCTAGTGGGGAGAGGCCAGGGTGCTGTTAAATGCCTTCCAATGCATAAGATAGCCCCACAGCAGAGAATTATTTGGCCAAAATGTCAAGAAACTTCGCAAACCACCTTTGACACATTTGATTAGTTATGATCATCAGTTATGATGAGCACCTCCTCCATACACTGCACAAATCTCTTTTAGTGTTTCAGTTGCACTTTTACCTTTTTTGAAATAATAAAGCCTAATATGCCAAAAGTGTTGAGTATGTTCTTCCATCATCCATTTTTAAATGGCTGCACAAAAATTCACCAATTTTCATGTTTTTTAATGCGCACTGATATGACAGCTGTCACAATACAATCCAACAAAATTGTTTCGAATGAAGTTAAAGACAAGTAAGCGCTACTAGAGCCATCTTACAGAAAGCACCAAAAGAACTTTTTGGCCAGCCTAATATGTATGGAGTGATTGTATGAGTAAAAACAGGAAGCCTGTTTTTTTTGTCACTGGAAAATCTTATGTTTCTATATCTATCTAAAGAGATAAACGCTGCATTAATTAGACTTAAGTAACTTAGTTAAAACCAAGGGTTACTCGAAAAAAATAACAGGTAGCTGAAGACTATGACAAGGTGACTATGTTAGTAATAAGACTGTTTCTCTTTTTTATCATTTGTATATTTACTGGAGTAGTATTTTTAATTTCTTTGAAACTTTTCTCTTGCATTTACATCTTTGCTAACTGATGCAAGATGCCTAGATTTTGACCTCTCTCAGTTTTTGGCATGCATTCTAATAAATAATGATTTCCAGCTTTTGATTAAAGTGTGAGATGTGCAACATTTCTTTCACTTAAACACTTGTAGGCCATTGTAGAATTATTATTTTTTCCCAAGGAAGAGAAACATCAATGTACCATTGCCTCACAAGCACCCCCTACTTGGGACCTGGCCCATGCAACCCACACATGTGCCCTGACTAGGAATTGAACCAGTGACCTTTTGGTTCACGGTCCAGCACTCAATCCACTGGGCCACACTAGCCAGGGCACATTGTACAATTATTCATTGGCTTAATTTCGATATTGTTGTGTGTCAAAAAGTAGGCTGGCCCAAGGAGAAAAAGAGAGATGAGGAAATGCAGGGTCAGTGAGAAGTTAGAACACAAACAACATTCATTAATTCAGTTTGCTATTTATTTTGAATCCAAAACAATTACAACAGTAACAGTGAGTATCACTGATCTCAATAAATATAATAGGAATGAAAATGTTTGAGATGGTACAAGAATTATCAAAAGGTGACATGTAGCCACAAGGTGAGCAAATGCTGTTAGAAATAAAGGTGGCACCGATAGACTTGCTAGATACAGGGTTGTCTCAAATCTTTAATTTATAAAATCACAATATCTGTGAAGCACAACAAAAGTGAAGAGCAACAGAATGACATATGCTTATACATGCATAGAGGTATTTTATTGTGGTTTTAACTTGTATTTTCCCAAGAAGTAATGAAATTGAACATCTATTTATATACCTATTGACAATTTACATATTGTCTATTGTGAAATATTTATTCAAATTTTATACCCATTTGTATGTTTATATCTGTGAGTGCTTTTGGCTTATAATTATAATTATTATTTTAATGGAGTTTTCAGGGGTTTTTTTACCAGTATTTTCTGGCTTCAACAACAAATTAGGAAGTTTTAACTCAGCTATTTTCTAAAAATGTGTAAAATTGACCACATGATAAAATTTGCTACTGAAACAGTTTTGCTTGGAGTTTCTATTTTAAAAGATTTTATTTATTAATATTTAGAGAGACGGAACTGGGGGCCTGGCCTGCAACCCAGGGATGTGCCCTGACTGGGAATTGAACCAGCAACCCTTTGTTTTGCAGGCTGGCACTCAATCCACTGAGCCACGCCAGCCAGGGCATGCTTGGAGCTTCTTTTGTTGAGAAGAAGCTCAACAATCTAGTACAATCTATATCCAAAACTTTTTGGATAATCAGTACAATTCTTTCAATAAAGAGTAATCAGGTTTTTATTTAGTTTTGCATTATTTGTGGTAAGTTGTATTTTTTTAGACTTCATCATGCTATAGGTATTAGTTTCCTAATGCTGCTATAACAAAATATAGCAGACTATGTGGCCTAAGCAGGAGAAATTTATTTTGTCACAGTTCTGGAGGGTGGAAGTCTGCAGAGCTGGATGCTTCCAAGGCCTCTCCTTGGCTGGCAAATGCCTGCCTTCTCACGGCCTCTTCACATGGCTGCTGGCCTGTGCATGCATATTCTTAGTGTCACTCTGCTTCCTTATTTCCTTTTCTTTCAATAAAACCTCCCTGGCTGGTGTAGCTCATTGGATTGAGTGTGAGCCTGCAAACCAAAGGGTCGCCGATTCGACCCCCAGTCAGGGCACATGCCTGGGCTGTGGGCCAGGTCCCCAGTTTGTGGTATGTGAGAGGCAAGCACACATTGATGTTTCTCTCCCTCCCTTTTTCCTTCCTTTACCCTCTCTCTAAAAATAAATAAATAAAATCTTTAAAAAAAAGAAAACCTATCAGATTGGATTAGGGCCCCTGATAATGACCTCATCATCTAACTTTATATACTTGCTGACATAAAGTTATTATATTCTTTTATTATTTTTGAATACGTGCAAGATCTACAGAGTAACATTTTTAATTGTTAAAATTTTTGATGTATGTTCACTTTAGTTCCGTTAAGTCTATCTAGTACTTATCAATTTTTTGATCTTTACAAAAAATTTTGGTTTTACTGTAGAAATCCTAGAAAAAAACATTTTGTAGCAACATCTTTTTGATATGTATCTCACATGCAAGAGAGACAAAAGAAAAAATAAACAGATGAGACTACATCAAACTAAAAAGTTTTTGCAAAGAAAAGGAAACCATCAACAAAATGAAAAGACAGATCACTGAGAGGTGAACATATTCTCTAACACATCTGATAAGGAGTTATTATCCAAAATTTAGAAAGAACTTATATTATCAATATCAAAAAGAACTTACATATCGATACCAAAAAAACTGAACAATCCAATTCAAATATGAGCAAAGGACTTGAATACACAAAGGTTAATTCAGCAAATCTATAGCAGATGAGAACAAAAATGTTTTTCATCATTGACTTTGTTGCCTACTATACAAATAACTGCTTTTGGCTTATAGTTCAGGTACAAAAAAATTTATTAAAATATATCTTTTTGTTTGTTTGTTTTCCCCCCCTTATTTCCATGTTATTTGTTGGTGATTTTTTCTTAATCAAAGGTATCCATATAAATTAAAATCAGAGTAGGAAATTTTTCTTGAAACATATACAGTTTATTTCTTTATTTGTAACGTGCTTGAAATCTAAAGGAACGAACTAAAACCATAGGAATCAAGGCACTCTGCTTATACCACAGTACAGTTTTAAAGGGGACAGAGCCATTAGACACCACTTAGCTCTAACACATTAACAGGGATGGGGGTCAACTGGACTGGAAGATGGGAAGAGCAAAGGAGGGTTTCTAGGACCGGAGAGCAGATACACTAGGCTTGCAAAGCTGGAGAGCAGAAAATCAGGGATCACGACTGGGAGCAAGTCCAACTCCCTTTATTTCTTATGTGTTCGAGCTGTGAAGGAATATAACCAATGCTTGCATGCCACGCTAATGCCTGCAGGATAATAAAAGGGAACCTGGCCCCCAAACTCTCAACTCACTCCTAAACTTACGTGCAAATGCAAGCACACACTATGAGAGGCAAAGCTCTGTTAGCTCGCTTTTTTTCTTTAATTTTGCTTTGCTCTGCCTGTTATTGTAGATCTTCTACTAACAGTGACCTTAAGGTCCAATGTAACTGCCGTGTATGGTTAGGAGGTGCATTCACAAGCCTAGAGGCTTTGTGTGGGCTTTTTCTAATAAATAGATTATAATGTGAAATGTCACTTCTGAAAGCTGTGCAGTACAACCATATGTGAAGCCCTGGAAACTCTCCAGACCTGGGATCTTTTCAGAATATTACCCATACGTAAACCCCTCATGAATGGGCCAAAACACTGATAAGTTCACTAGAGAGCCAGTTGATACCAAGATGAGCATAAAAGAAAGAACCAGGACTGGTTGGAGGTTTGAAAAATTATATATATATAATGCTTATATAGAAATACATATAATTACATGTATAATTATATATATATATATATCTGTATTTATATTTGTGCATTTATCTTTATTGTATCATTAACATTGATATATAACCTATAATTAAGCACATCTAGGTTGTTTAAAAGTCAATTTCAAATGTATTTAGAGTCATCTGTTGAGGGTATGCATGCCAATTAACATGATAAAGTTCCCCTTTTAAAAAAATATTTATTTATGTTTAGAGAGAGGAAGGGAGCGAGAAAGAGAGGGAGAGAAACACCAGATTCTCATGCAACTGGGGAGCTGGCCCACAACCCAGGCATGTGCCTTGACTGGGAATCAAACCAGTGACCTTTTAATTTGCAGGCTGGCACCCAATCCACTGAGCCACACCAGCCAGGGCAAGCTTCCCTTTTTTATTTCTAATTGATATTCTTTTTCTCTTCTTCAGAATGTTTGGCAATTATGGAATGCAAAGTTTCTAATTAACATATAGTATTTAGGATATTAGTAAGAGGCAGACCGTTTTTCAAAATGGTTATCCATAAGAATAACTAAGACCTAAAATATGTTTGGGGATGTCTGTGTATTTGCTCTAAGTTTATATGTGGGTATGTTGGAAAACTCAGTGTCTATGTATGGGATCATGGAGCATCAGGAAGATTGGGTTTATTCACATAGAAAATGACAAATGAGGCAAGACTTCATGTTGATGTTTAAATAGAATAGCTCTCAAAAATCAGACTTTATTTTGATGAGAATAATTATGAATGTCATTACTATTAGTACCCTCAGAGATTTTTTTAAAGAAAAATAGTGAACATAAAAGGACTCATTGACATAGACAATGGTGTGGTGATGAGGAGAGGGGTATGGTTAGAGATGGAAGAGAGTATAAGAGGGATACATAGTAATGTGAAAAGTATTATAGGAATGGCCTACCAAAAAAAATTAAAAATACTGAGCAAAAATCAAATTTGGGGATGTCATATCCTGTCATTGAATGAATAAAACACTAAAATCAATGACTGAAAGACACATGGATTATAAGAGTTTGGATATTTTCTCCTAAAATCAAGCTTGGGCCGTTGATTTTGCTGGATAAAATAATAATCTGAGCTCGCAATCAACTTTGCATATTTCTTCATTCTGGATCTAAAGATGCTTCAAATTTTTTCTACTTTTGACATCTTGAAAAGAAAAATGTTAAATTTTTTTATTACAGCCCCTTAAAAAGATTAAATTCTGTGTAATAATTGCCCCATGTATTAAAGCAGTTGATTTAAAAGTAAAAAACATATGTTTTATGTAGTTTACCTTCAAAAATTGAGGAAATAAAAGCATTAAATATTTGTAATTCTAAATAGTATTTGCGTTACTCATTATGGTAAAGAAAATTTTTTCTTTTTGTCTGTTTTTACTTACAGAAAGGTGAAGTTGAGTATTTTAAAATTATGAATAGAAATTATTTTACTAAATTTTAAATACAGATTGGTTGAAGTGTAACTCATTTCTCAGTGATGTTGAACTATCTATAATCGACCCTCAAATGTAGAGAAAACGAAGAAGAACACGATATGACATGTTTCCGTTTGCCACAATGTCTTACTGGGAACCTGGCTTGTGTGTGTGTCATGTTGAAAAAAATGTTGAATATAATAAAGTGAACTTTTGACAAAACCAAGCGCAACACATACAGAAATATTTAGCATTCCAAGAGATGGCCGGTAACAGATGCTTTACAAAATCATGTGTTTGGCCACATTTCAAAATTCATCAAACGCTGCAAGTTTTTCACTAAATCTGAAGTTTGGCATTTTGCGGCGCCAAGCCTCCATCAATAAAATCACTTTAGGGCAAACATTAAAACGCTGTTGTGTTGATCATAGTGCAATGAATATTAACAGATTTTTAATTAGCATTCAAAATCTAAATTCCATATTAGTTAATGATTTCTTTTGGAAATAAGTATCTTTAGGCTTTTCAGAGAGCATGAGAAAGTACATTTTACTCCTTAAAATAAAAAATATTCTCATTACACTTAATATGAAAATCTGTCCTACAGCAAATCTTATAAAGCAAATAAGTTAACAAGGCTTAGAATAATGATTCTAAAGAGTCCGTTTGCTCATATCAATGTCCCCCAATATATCTATCTAATCACAGCCATATTTTACACTGTAGCATGCAGTAATTATGTTCTTAGATGAGAAATTTTCAATAAAAAATGTGCAATGGATATATTTTGTGCCTGATTTGGAAATGATTAAGGGCTCATTAAATGGCAAGCATTTATGTCAGGGAGAAAGCTGCAGTGCTATAGAATTCTTTGATTTATATTTTGTTGCCCCTGGAAGCTGTCACTATGTAGAGTTTGGCAGGTGATTTTGTTTTCATGATGATTTCTTTCCCTGAGAGCCTCAGTCTTTTACAATAAGAAAAGCAAGGAACATAATCTCCATATCTACCTCACTTTTAAGGGAGTTACTAACACAGAATCAAATTACATAAGTTTCCTGTTTGCTCAGTCACCCCATTGAGGAGAAGTGGGATTTGCCACCCCAAAATATGCCTTCTGGAATATTAATTATTTTAAGACGTTTTCTTTTTTTAAGAAGCCAAAGTCTCAGAAAGAACTTTGGACTTTGCTTCAAACTGCCAAAAATAATTTAGGTAGAGGACCTGTTCCGGTAGGAGAGCCATCATTGTTGATAACTGCAGCTTAATATGGACTAGTTGTGATAGGCAGACGAGGAGGAACCTGGCAAAGCCACTCTGATGAAAGTCCCCCCTGTTCAACATGGCCGAGCAAACATTCATTAACCAAGCATTTGCTTTTTTCATCTCCATGTGCATTGCCTTCCTGCCATCTGAAGTCGCAAACTGTACCTATCTCCATCTCTCAGTGCAGGATGACATAGACACTTTATTCACCCCGTGTCTTTAGGTCCTTGTTATGATGGAACCCCTGCCCATTTGCACACAATTAAACTTGGTCATTTTCCCCTCTTACTCTGCCTCATGTTAATTTCATTATTAGCCCAGCCAAAAGAACTTAGAAAAGTGGGAAGAAAATTATTTTTCCACCCTCACACTGTCTACCCTGCTGAGAAAATGGTAATGAGAACTGAGCAGGCAAACTCCACAGTAGGAGGGCCTGAAGAAACATAAGGCCAGAGGACTGAATAATTTGAAAGCTGCCTCATCAGTTCCTAAAAAAGAAACACTAATCACAGTTTTACAAATATTTGGAGTTCCATCAAAAGCTCAGAAGAAATTAGACAGAAATACTAATTCAATTAGGCTACTGAAAATCAAAATATGTCTCATGTCAAGAACCTAGGAAAAGTAAAATTGGAAAAAAAATTGTGTACAGAGTCAAGGGTAGGTAAACTTTATATCAATGTGAAATGTGGAGAAAAAATCATTTTTTATGAACTTCCAGCCCAGAATTGCTAACAACTCTGTGGAGTAAGAGCCAGACGAGGGAATCCTAACTAGTAGCCCACCCATTTGCGATGAACTCTGATAGTATTTGCAAACTTTATGTGTTGATCGCTTTTGCATAAAAATGACCACATGAAGTGTACACTAGATTATAAGCATGGAGAAACCAAAAGAGATGTTACTTGTTTTGAAAAGGTACCTATGGAAGCAGAAGCAACTGTGAGATGGAAAATGTATTCCATTTGTTTCTAATTATTAATATTTCTGGGAAAATGATCAACTTAATCCCTTTAATTTTCTTATTTTCAGTTTCTTCCATCACCTTTCACTACCCTAATGTTATTAAGTAATGACTACTATTTGAAGCAGTTATATAGGGACCAACTTTAAATTATATACATTTGTATATATGGTTTCTTATCTCTCTGTGACTAATTGTACTTTGCAAATAAAGCAAATATGTGCATGTGCATAATCCTGCACACTTTACTAGAAGACCTTAGTTCCTCTCTATATAGGCATCACCACAATGCCATCTGAATTTCCTTAGGCATGTAATGAAGGAGTTAGCATATGCCACCCCAAAATATGCTGCTTTGTTATATTCATTATTTTGAGTTTAAAACATTTGAAAAACAGCAAATACAGAGAGAAGATTTCTTTGAGCTTTTGCTATCTACCTACAGACAACTCCTACAAAAGGAAATAAATCACCATAAATCTCCGCTTTGGGAGATTCACCAACCAACGAAGATTAACTCTTCTCATAGGAGAGGAGACTAAAACTCAGCACAATACTCAAGCTTTGTCCCAAACTATCGTATCTCCCATTTACTCTTTTAAGGGATGTTTATTAAAGGCAAAGAACAAAATTCAACTGAGTATATTTTAATGATTTTATTGACTTTATTCAGCGATTTATTAATCATAAACCATTCAAGGTAGCACATGGAAAGAGCTTTGAAGAGGTATGCAAGGCAAGAGATTTTTACAGACCACAGTGAACAAGAACCAGAAGTTATTTATAATGGGCATTTGCTGATAAGTTAGAGCCCAACTACTTTCTTTACATGACACTAAGGGAGGTCTTGGAGCCAGGTTAGGTAACCACTGCTGGGTTGATGTAGGACTTTTTTTCTGAGAGAGCCAAGCACAGCAACTTAGTTAAGTTTATTTTTGCTGATACGGTGTTAGCATGAGTGCCTCCACTTTGGGCCCAATCTGGTTATTTTAACAGGCCCACTATTCTTTCTTAAAATTATTCACTCTACCAGGAAGGCCCCACATTCCCCACTCTCTTTCCCCTATTAAGGCAGTATATAAACTCTTAAATCTCATGAGTTTTTTTTGTGTGTGTATTCTTCTTTTTCTGTGATTCTTCTGTGGACATAATATTAAGAATTAATGTGTATAACTGTTCTACTGCTAACCTACCTGGTGTCAGTTTATTCCATAGGCTCAGCTATTGAACATGCAAAAGTACAGTGAAAGTATTTCTTTTCTGTAGCACAGGAGCCCCAAACTCAGGAGAGCTGTTTATGTGTTTATGATATTAAAAAAACACCCAGTGGACTAGCAGATGTATGGACAAGCCATTTATTGCTCACATTACAGGGGAGGCGCGGATGCCAAGTCAGTGTGAGAGAGAGAGCACACCTCCTCCTGTCTGAGGCTCATTATAAGGGGTCCCAGACAAAGGCAGCATGGGTCCAGGTTGCACACACCTACTGGTGGACCAGAGATACATTAGCTCAGTGTGGACGTGCAGAAAGAAAAGTCAAAAAAGCAGTCATAGGACAAGAAGCCACTCCCCTAAAAAGAGAGTTACAGTCCACTCCCAAAACAGTACATATTCCTTCCGCCAGGGGGGCGGGGGGGGGGGGCCTGGCAAGCCTTCTATCACGGATCTTGAGCTATTTAACCACACTACCTTCCTTCAGACTATGAGTTAAGAGAACAAGGCCCATGCCTAGATGTTCTTTATATATAATTCAGTATTGGCCACCATAAATCATCACTTCTGTTATATACTTTCTGTCACACAAACCAATCACAATGTGGATCAAGACTACAGGAAAACATGGCCAGCAGGAAGTGAGGTGCACTGGAGTCCATTTTAGAAGACAGCTACTGTAATAAACCCTTTTTTCCTCGATCACCTATAGCAGAGAAAAAATAAAATTTCCTCCAACCTACTGGGTGCTTGGCTGAGACTTCC
Source organism: Sturnira hondurensis (assembly GCF_014824575.4). Taxonomy (NCBI): domain Eukaryota; kingdom Metazoa; phylum Chordata; class Mammalia; order Chiroptera; family Phyllostomidae; genus Sturnira; species Sturnira hondurensis. Next base: position 102,679 of record NW_028090395.1, on the reverse strand, counting down.
CTCACTCACATGAAGAATCTAATGAACAAACCAAACCAACAAGCAAAATAGAGACAGACTCATAGATGGAGAGCAGGCTGACAGCTCTGCATGGGTTGAGGGACTGGGTGGGAAGGGCGGAGGGATCGAGCCAAAAAGAAAAGACTCATTGACACAACAATGTAGTGATTTGGGGGGCAGGGGGGAGTGGAGGTGGTGGAGGTAAAGGAGGGGATAAATGGTGATGGAAGGAGCCTTGACCTGGAGTGGTGAACACACAATACAATGTACAGAGGATATGCTGTGGAACTGTGCACTTGAAACCTGGTAATTTGTTAACCAGTGTCACTGTACTAAATTAAATGAAAAGAAAAAAGCAAAAGATACAGATTAGCAAGATAAAAACAAACAGAAAACTATTAACATGCATACATCTTACATACATGAGAGATACACAGGAAAACTGAAGGATTAACTCTCTCAAATGACCCATCTTCAATGCCATCTCCAGCTAAGGACAAAAAACAGAGGTATGCTATTTATGGAAAGTTACCAGGAAAATAATACGGCTGCTATGCACATTTAAGTCCTTGCCTTTCCCATTGATAAGACTTTCTATAAATTTATGCATCCTCCTCTTTCTGGTATAGACAGAGAGATACTCTTTCAAACAGAGACTTTTTTTTTGTGGATATTGGCTTTTATTCTGCCTGTGAGGGGAAACTGCTAAAAGGTTCCAAGCAGAGGAGTAACAAGTCTGACCCAAGTTTCAACATGGTCATTTGGTCTGTGTGTCTAAGAACAGACTGAAGAGAGAGATGGGTGGGAACAGGGAGGCCAGTCAGGAATCCATTACAATAAACCCAGGCAAGAGAGATGGTGGCTTACATGCATCACCATCTCCTTGTGTCTCCTTCCTCACCCACAACACAGCGGAAGCGGTGCTCACTGTTTTGGGTAGGCAGTGAGGTGTTGCATGAGGAGATGGATGTGAAGCCCTTAGAACAGTGCCTGGCATGCAGAAACACTTGTATGTTAGTTATTACACGGTCTTCTTTGAATTTCTCAATCATCCCCATTATATGGATACAGAAACTGAAGCTTAGAAAACTTACATGACTTGTCTAAAGTCACAATATCTTGAAAGTGTAACAGGCACAGCTTGAATGTGAGACTTAAGCCTCTGTGTGCGTGTATGTTTTAATGTTTATTCATTTTATTTTTTTATTTATTTAACTTTTGTTCAAGTACAGTTTTCTTTCTTGTATTCGCAACCCTGCACCCCCCCAGTGCTCCCCACCCCCCTCCCATCTCCGCCCCCTGTCTTAGTTATTGTCCATGTGTCCTTCATACTTATTCATGTGAGTCCATCCCCTTTTACTCTGTGCTTCCCTCCCCTCTACCCTCTGGACCCTGTCAGCACGTTCTGTATTTCAGTATCTTTGGTTACATTTTGCCCGCTTGTTTGTTTTGTTGTTTACATTCCCGTTAAAGGTGATATCATATGGTATTTGTCTTTCACTGCCTGGCTTATTTTGCTCAGCATAATGCTTTCCAGCTCCATCCATGATGTTGCAAAGGGTAGGAGCTCCTTTCTTTCTGCAGCATAGAATTCCATTGTGTAAATGTATCATAGTTTTTTGATCCAGTCATCCACTGATGGGCATTTAGGTTGCTTCCAACTCTTGGCTATTGTAAATTGTGCTGCTATGAACATCGGGGTGCATAGGTTCTTTTGGATCAGTGTTTCAGGGTTCTTAGGATATACTCCTAGCAGTGGAATTGCTGGGTCAAACAGAGACTTTTTTATAAATGTAAATTTTTCTCACAAAGAGGCAACTTCTAGTCCTTTTGGTATGTCCCCAAGACCCTCACGTCTCATTCCTTACTGCAGTGGGAAACTATAGAGAATGTAACCACAGAACCAACTCAAAATGTTCTGCCCTGGCTGGTGTGGCTCAGGGTATTGAGTGCCGGCCTGTGAACCAAAGGGTTGCCAGTTCAATTCCCAGTCAGGGCACATGCCTGGGTTGTGGGCCAGGTTCCCAGTAGGGGGCACACAAGAGACAACCACACATTGATGTTTCCCTCTCTTTCTCCTTCCTTCCCCCTCTCTCTAAAAATAAATAAATAAATAAGATCTTTTAAAAATGTTTCTAGGGTGTTTAATAAGATAGCGATTTGCTTTTCAGAGACCACAGACCAGGACTGCAAGTCGTGCATCCGGGCATCTGCAGAAGAGAACGTTACCCTCCAGTTGCACCTGAAACCAAAGTCTCATAATTCTCCCCCTCCCCTCACGAAACCAAAAAATAAGTACATAACTGCAACTTGAACACCAAAACGCCTTTAGAGGCTAAAAGTCCATTGTAGGCAACCGGTTTGTCTTGGCCTGGCAAATGTGACTCAGCTCTGTATGGAAAACCTACAGATATGATGTGGTGGGCAGGAGCCAGACCTTCAAACTAAGTTTTCCCCTGGGAATCGGGCCTAGAAAATACTTACAGACTGTTATGGCTTGCTCTTGCTAAAACTCCCTCACCCTGGTCTAAAGCAACAAATGTGTATTATCTTCAAGGTAACTTCCAAAGCCTGTGTGAGTTCTCCCAAGGACAGAGCTAATGAGCTCATTGTCATTCCCCTTTGCATGTTATTTTTATTTCCTTGATTGTACCTAAAATGTAGACAATAATATTCTATGTGATAGATAATAAATCTTTCTCTGATGTAAGACCCCAGGAAAATAATAAAAGAGTGTCTAGGCAAGGGTCGGGGCGCTCCCCTCTTGAGGGAGTGGCCGAGGCACCATAGGCACTCTCCCCTTGAGAGAGTAGTTGTGCCTATTCCCCTTTTCTCCACAGGATTGTTTTTGCCTGTGCATTGATTCTGGTCATCAACCACAACAGGTGGACTCTGCTGGACAGAGTCTGTGACATTCCATTGTCCAGGAAGATCCAGGATCGATGTGCCATTACCCTAAATTCTTACTTCAAACTCTGGTATGTTGAGTTTTGGCCTCCCGAAGCAGAGCGGACATAGAGTTTGGTACTTTCACAGGAAGGGTATCTTGCCTACTGTCTCAGAACCCATTCTCTGCCCTTTGATCCCTCATCTCCTTTTTATCCTGGCCTCAGCTTCCTTAAGGGTTAAAGGTAGCCCTGCCCTTGTCCATCTATGCCATGTAAAATGGGGAAAATAAGGGAATTTGAAAGTCGATAGCTCTGTTGGACACTAGCACAAACATGCCCCCAAAAGGGAAATGACACAGGAAGTGGAGATGCATTAGAGGCATGTGGGCTGAAACCACAAGAACCTTTCCCAGAGCTTAATAAAAAGATCCAGAAACCTTCCAGCACAAGCTAGATGTCAAAGGAAAAAAACAGCAGGCAGTTTGAAAGGCTGCAGGGCAACTTTCAAATCATATCACATTTGCATTCTGTTGCCTAGAGCTTCTTTGCAGTTGTGATTTTAACCCCTAATAGCTTCAAATCATTTTCTATACTCCTGCCTCTTGGTGTGGGGTGAAAATCAATGTAGGATATCTTATTCTTGTCACAAATGCTCCATGTAGATCATCTCTGATGAGGGAAAGATGCAAAGAGAAGTGTTCATGGGACAAACTGCTTTTTTGCTTCCCATGGGTCGGATGGAGGTCTCAGCCTCAGGTTTTGCCAGTCAAGAAAAAGAAAAAAAAATCTACTGTCTTCTTATCAAAAAAGAGGCCTCAAATCTTAGATTCTTTTAGTATGGGAGACAAAACAAGTGTCCTTGATGAGTTTTTGCTATGATTTTGCCTCACGAGAGACACTATGTAAAGGGAAACAGCTGGAAAGAGGAACAGTCTGTAGATAAAAAGGTACAGTTGTAGTCTTAGGGTAAGTGTTAAATGACTGCATTTTTGAAAAGCACATTGAAGCCTGCACTCATTTTGAACGTGGTCAACTCAGATTCATTGACTGATGGAAAGGAGGTTTAAAATAAGAAATAAAAAGCATTGGAAGCAAGTCACAGATAACCCAGCAGAGATGCTTTAGTCTTTTCTGGGTGTGTGTGTGTGTGTGTTTTCTTTATTATCTTTATTTATTAGATTATGTTAGTGTCCTAGGATCGCAGATTTCCTTTCATTGCATTGTCCCATGCAGTGCTGCCTGCTGTGGATTTAAGCTTTTCAAGTTGAGAGCAGGTGTGACCATCCTCTCAGTGGGCTCAGCCCTAGGTCTCTGAGAGTATTGACAGGCAACCCCTGTGGAGCTGTAAACTGTGACAGTAAGTTGTGGATATTGGATGAACTGTCCTGGTCACATGCAAATGCCTGCAGAAAGGGCTGTTCTCTGGTAATGTAACTGACCACAGTGGGATTTGGCCACCAGCCACTATACACAGGCATAACACGAATATTGATGGGGGAAGGAAAAAAGTCCTTACTAAAGGTTGCTCAATTGGGAGTGTTGGGGACGTTTCGGCTCCAGAGCGATCTCTTCCACAAAACACAGAAAGAAGCCAACCATCCCCAGAACCAGAGTCAGCCTCCAGACCCCCCACTCCATTCTTAGCTGTCCTTCTGAGATGTGTGTCTGGCTCTCCAGCTTCAGGCTCTCTCTCTCTAACTAGTGCTCACTTGTATCTCTAACCACCGCTTCTTCCCTTTCCTGGGACGTGGCGCTGCCTGATCACTGCAGCCTGCCTTGAGCGGGCTCCGTTTGCCTGAGGCTGCTCAAAGGCACCCTTGGGGCGGGCGAGCACTGGCGTGCGTGTCCATGCGCGGAGAAGCGCTGCCATCCAGGGCCCATTCGTGCCGCACAGAGCTGCAGCATCCCGCGGGTAGACCTGGGCCCCTGACCCGGCAAGTAAGGGCAATGAAAAAGCAGCAGATATGTGCATGCTCGCCATTGAAAAGTCCGGGCCCAAATCCTATGTGCTCCGGAAACATCCTGCTTTTCCAGCCAATAGTGGCTAGAATAGCTGGTCAGCACCTCCCTTAACCTCTGAGGAGGGCTTTTCCCCTCATACCTAGCTCCTGTCTGCCTGTACAGTGTCTGGGGAGGTAGGGGAACTGGGGGCTGCGCGCACACCAGGGCAACACACCACTAAGGATGCTGGTGTTTTAACTCTTACCTGGTAGTAGGGAAATCTATCACTGTGCCAACTGTGCCAGCTGTGCTTTCAATCCAGACACCTCTGGCATTTCCTGACCCACCTCAGCGCTCCCTCCCCTCTGCATCTGGCCAGCCCCCACCCCCAACTGCTGATCAACCTATCTTGTTCCTTCTGTGATTGTTGCCAAATGCTACAAGTTCAGAGCGGGCCACATTTCAACAGTTGAGCTAACTTCCCCTACCTCCAGGGAGATGGAATCAGATTGGACTTTCAATTTGCTCTCAGTGATTTTTCACTAGTATTGGGCTTCTTTTGGTATTCATACAATTTGCACTCTCTGACACTTGGACCTTTGGACCTTTTATAAATATAATTAGATTTTTATTTAAATTTTATTCATTTCTCTTTAGAGGGGAAGGGAAGGAGAGAGGGAGAGAAATATCAATGTATGGTTGCCTCTCCTGTGTCCCCCCCACCCCTGCTGGGAACTGCCTGGGAATCAAACTGTGATCCCTTAGTTTGAAGCCCCCCCCTCAATCCACTGAGCTACACCGGCCAGGGCCACTTGGGACTTTTAATGGCAGAAGCCATTCTGTGATGAGTGGATAGTCTTACTGTACAGCCTTACTTTTCTTGTTTTTTAAAGACTTTATTTATTTATTTTAGAGAGAGGAAGGGAGGGGAAAAGAGAGGGAAAGAAACATCGATGTCAGAGGGAAACATCAATCAGTCGCTTTCCATACATGTCCCAAACGGGGACCAAACCTTCAAACCGGCATGTGTCCTGAACTGGATTCAAACCGGCAAACATTCTCTTTGTGGGCTGATGCTTAACCAACTGAGCTGGGCTTGTGAGGGATTACCTTACCTTTTCAAGGTACACACACCCTAGAAACATAGTTTGGTCATTAAAAGCAATTGTACCCAGACAGGGCTGATCTGTTTTCTAGATATTTATTGGATGCTATACATAGACTTTTACCAAAAAAATCAGAGTTTGGACCTAATCATGCTTTGGGGCTTGATGTGTCTTTGTTTTCTGTAATAATAATGCAGAACTGTTTCTCTGAAAGGGGGATGTGAAATTTAGATTTTGTCTAAGTTCTATGAAAATTAGTGAGGCCTGTGTGTTCAAGTTTCTCTCAGGAGTCCCTCCCTCTTTGAAGATTAGGATGCTCTTCTCACCTGCTTCAGGGACATGCCAGAGAGTTCTCCCAGCACGTGCCATGTTTCCAATTCTTCTACCATAAATGTGCCAAGGTGCCATATTCTGAAGTAGCACATCTTGAATGTTATCCGAACATACTTCACATTGGCTTGCAAAGGAGAAATCGGTGCTAAATTCTGTTAAGCTGATTGGAATGCTTTTCAGAATGAGGCATGACCATGAATCGGTTAAGCTAAAGTCCTAAGCAACTCTCATACCATTTTCCTGACATGTCTGAGAGGAATACTGGGATCTCAGGAATGTTTGATTAAACACTTGAATGTTTCTGCCAAGTATCACTGGATTGTAAAACAGAGAAATGGAAAGAGAAAAAAAAAAATGTGTGTCTACCTTTCACCCTGGGACGCAAAAAGCACAATTCCATGAAACACATATGCAAACAAAAAATATACAACTGTTGCGAATCTGTAGTAAGAATGGAGTCAGTCAGGCTCCCTCACCCAGATGTCCCTGTGAACATAATCTAGCAGGGTTCATATAACCTTGAGTAGGGTCCCGCATATGTAGAATGAAGCTCTGTTCTATAACCAAAGGTCAGTATTGGCATCCTGCTGGCTGTGTGTGTACTTGATGTGGACCCCGGCTCATGGGGTCTGCCACATTGTGGATGAGATATGAGACATTCCAATGGACTACTGAGTTTGGTGGAGGAAAAGTGACAGCATGGCTTTTCTCTCAAGGGGAGCAAAAAGCCTCAACCTCTGCCATAACAGGCCTTTATTGGGTTTCTCAGCACATTACGTGAGGGTCCTCATTTACTATGTACAGGTTCACTTTAGGAGATTACCTTTTACAGAAAACAAAGGAGCCAATGCCACTAATCACATCACAGAAGAGGGATATTTGCAAATAGAAAGGCAAAAGTGCTTGAACTGGTTACACTCCATACTGGGGAGTTTTAGCATGGATTTTAGGAAGTTACAGTAAGCTCTTGCTATCTTAATTCAGAATGAGGGAGTTTTAGCAAAAGCAAGACTCAAAATGGCCTAAGCACATAGCAGGCCTGATTCCCCACAGGAGAACCTATCCATGGGTGTGGGTCCTGTGCATCTCCAAGTGGTAGCTGGGCCCACACCACACAGAACGGTCTCCTACATGTACTTAGTACCTAAAAGAATCGACTCCTCCCATGGTGTGGCTCCACCCCGTGGACTGCCCCACTTAGGATTAAAGGCCTGTCAGGCATCCCGATGGCTCCATAAATTTTCTGTTGTCTGCCTAAGTCCTGTATGAACATGCCCAGCCCTGAAAGGCTGCAGGACAGCATCCCCAACAGGACATAAATCAGTCAAGCACCACAATCAAACAGAGCCTCTGATCTGGTCTCACAACTCCCACTGGATGGTCAATCTTAGGTCTCTCTTTCCCCCACTGCCCTCCTTCAATGTAAATATATTGATTCAGTTTAGTACTTGGTTTAGAGGGATACCCCTGCAGGCGGTCAGCTGCAGGCAGTTCCTATGTTCTGTGAGACGTGCGTGACAACTGTAGAGGTCGGGCGTGAGAGAGGCTGTGCTGCAGGGTGGAAGGGGAGCAGAGTCTGCCACCTCAAAATATGCTTTTTGGGATGATGATCATTTGAAAAAGAAAACCCAAAGCCTCAAAAAGAACCTTGGCCCCACCCTATTCTGATCTGCCCTAAGGAATTCAGATAGAAAAATCCGCTTAAAAGATGGGATCCATTACCCGTGGCATCATCACAAGAACTAAGTGTGGCAAACAGGGAGGAGCCTCCAAAATCATGTGTCAGACTTCCCTCTGTGTCCCCTGATTTCTGGGTGGCCCACTAAGAATTTGTTTATCAAATGTTTGCTCTTTCTCATCCACCTGTGAATTTCCTACTTCCCCATTTAAGTCCCAGACTTCTGCTTCCTTCTCAGGTTTAACCACTTCTTTGAGTCTGTATGTTTAGCCATTCCTTTATGAAGGTCCCTGTGTCATGTAAAAGTTATATTAAATAAATTTGCATATTTCTATTTTGTTAATTTAGCTTTGTTACAGGGGTCCCACCTAGGAACCTAGGAGAGCCAAAGACACATATAGTTTTCCTTCTTTTTAGTGAAAATTTTCAGTATATTTTGTTCTATTTAGTTATTCTTCTTGCTAGTTGACCACAATTAATGCAGTAATATGAGGAGGAAACCACTTTTCTAAGAAAGACAGACCTTTATGGTTAATGAATCGAAGAGACTCTTATTTTACTGACTAAAACAAAGACACTTAAAGGGAGTGCTTAAAACAAATACTGCAGATTTTCTTCATGCTATTCTTAGAGTCCAGCTGGCAACAGCTGGATAAGTGTTGTTTAAGACAAACTGAACAGATTTGTTCCAGCCCCTGTTGGTTGGATGAACACAAAACAACCAATGGAGTGGTATGTTATGGACACATTTGCCAGAATCCAATGCTGGGAAAAATATGATGTGTCTAATTATGAAATGTAGAGAAACGTTTTTGTGTTTCTGCTGAGGTAGCAGAAATAAATTATTCTGAGTTATTCTGAAATAAATTATCTTAAAAACTTGGGATCTTGGACTCAAAGCAAGCCTTGGGAAGTGAGTTTATGACTGTATAGTTCCCTATATAAATTTTCTAACTTTAGAGGCATGTGTTTACAGTTCAAGGGAAAACGAGAGATGACTCAGTGTGCAAAAGCCATCAGTGCCGGCACCTTTGGTGAAATGTGTTTCTATTTAAACAGGTTAGAGTAAGAATCCAGAACTCTTTCTATCTTGTTTTGCAGTAGCAAAGTGTTTTTCGTTTGTTTGTTTCTTTCTTTTCCCTTCTTTTGAAAGGGAAGGACATGTAACTGCACCTTTCTACTATGTGCAAGCAGGGAAAAATCCATTTGTTTGCATCCCTTGCCTATGAAGACTCTGCCCACTTGTGTAGATTTTCCAAGTGGTTTCCATCACACTGCCCCAGTGTTAAGTGCGGGGGGTGCAAAACCAACACATTTATTATCATGTTTAAAATCTCCTTGGCTAGATCTTCCAGTCGATTAGCCTTATGTTCTACCTGTCACATTAACATAGGCTACAATGTGCCTCAAATTTTGCCACTAAAAAATCAGGATCTCAGCTCTGGCTGGTGTAGCTCAGTGGATTGAGCACGGGCCTTCGAACCAGACAATGACGGTTTGATTCTCAGCCAGGGCACACGCCTGGGTTGCAGGCCAGTTCCCAGCAGGGGACGTGTGAGAGGCAACCATACATTCATATTTCTCTCTCTCTCTCCTTCCCTTCCCTTCTAAAGATAAATAAATAAAATCTTTAAAAAATCAGGATCTCCTTTCCTCTAGGTTCAAAAACATTTTCTTTGCATTATTTTAATTCTTCATGCAACCTCCTGAAGGTTCTTGGGACTTTTCCTTGACCCTACACTTCCCTCTGTATCCTATTCAAGGTCTTATGACTTGTACCTCTAGAGCAATTCCAAAGTCACCTCAACATTTCAAGATTCTGTTATGGCTGCATCATACTTTTAGATACAACAATTTGTATTTGTTATATATTGCTGTGTCACTGTCACAGGTGGGCACAGGTAACCAGGTTCTTGGTGACTGCAAACAATGAATTGAACTGAACACACAGAGTTTATAGCAGAGAGAGAGATAACAGATTCATTAAGGGATAGTACACTCCACAGAACATGGGAGCAGGCAAACTCTGAGTAGAGATTCACCCTCAGTGGCTAGAGGAATTCTGTTCTTATAGGGTGGATATTTCCTGGCTAGTTTTGGTGGGCTTTTATTGCGCATGTACATATAGTTATATTACTTTAAAGATACTGTGCAGGTGGTCTCCCATGATTTTCCTTGATTGCCTCCAGGGGTGGTGGAGCTTACCATGCTAATTTATTATAATGCTATTACAATGAAGCAGGGGTCATGTAGCATCTTCTGCATGGGTGTGTCATGATTCACCATGACTCAGCGCTTTTCCAGAAAGCTGGGGCAACTGGTCTTAGAACAGGGTTGCTCACCTGTGTCAAGGTCTTTTATCTCAGCCCTGGGGTACCTCTGGAGTTTCCTCATTCCTTGATATCTCCTGCCTCATCATAAGTCATCCCAAAATGTAGTGACATATACTATAACACAAACACATTGTCTCTCACAATTGTTGTGGGTTATGAATTTGGCAGTGGTTCAGTAGGACTGTTCTGGTTTACAGTCCAATGAGATTACAGTTACATGTGGTCCAGGACAGCCATCCACCGAAAGTGCCGCTGAAGCTAGAGGATCTGTCCCCAAGGTGGCTCATTCACACGACTGGCAGTTTGGGAACCTTGCTATGTAAACCTCTACAGGCTTCGGTTTTCCTTATGAATGAGTTGCTGTCTTTCACCAGAGCAAGCAATTCAGAGTCTGAGATACCCTTTCTAACCTAGACTAAAAGTTGCACACTGTCACCTCTGAATATTTCATTAGTCACACATTCTAGTGTGGCTTGAATGTGGGTGAAAATTGAACAAGGTCATGAATATCAGAACGCAAAAATCACTGGGTGCATCTTAGGCACAGGCCATTGAGGCACAGGTAATTTACTGACTAAAACTTTCAGCTGAATACTAATTACAAATAGCCCCTCCCCCACCCCAGCACATATACACTCTTTTGGCACCTATAGTGAATCAATAAAAAAAGAAGCAACACATTCTTTTTAGGGTTGTTGTGTGAGAAAAACATATAATAATTAACAGGAAGCATTCCATGAAATAGGTGTTTGTTACATTTTAGTTCTCATAGCCTTCATTGAGTCATCCAGAATAATTTAACATGTAATTATGAGGTTACATGTTATCTCTAACTCCTTGGTTTCTCTATATACTCATTTTGCTTCCTTGATAGAGTGTTCATTCTTTTAGAAACAGGATCTTTATGCTAAGCACACATTTTTGGGGTAATCCTCATATATGTGATATATTAATGCTGAACATACAACGTGTTAGTGAATAATGTATACTCTTTATTTTTTAAGACTTTATTTATTTTTAGAAAGAGGGAGGGAGGGAGGAAGAAATGGAGAGAAACACCAATGTGTGGTTGCCTATCGAATGTCCCTACTGGAAGCCTGCTCTGAAACCCAGGCATGTGCCCAGACTGGGAATGAAACCTGGGACCCTTTGGTTCCCAGGCCAGTGCTCAATACACTGAGCCACACCAGCCAGGGTAAATGATGTATACTGTTTATTTAATTGTGCTAACTCTTCTTCTCTTATCATTTACTTGCTATTTTATTAACTGTCTACTAAATTTAGAGCTTATATTAAAAAGATGGATTAAGGCCATAAGGATCACTGATGTTAACCAAAGGATAAATATTTAGAAATTATAAAATTTATAAAATGACAAGAACATTATTCTAATAATTATTCTAATTATTATGTGAGGAAATTATACTCTCGCCTTTCAGGGTGGAAATGACATAATTATTCAGTCCTACTGAACCACTGCCAAATTCATAACCCACAACAATTGTGAGAGACAATGTGTTTGTGTTATAGTATATGTCACTACATTTTGGGATGACTTGTGATGAGGCAGGGGATATCAAGGAATGAGGAAACTCCAGAGGTACCCCAGGGCTGAGATAAAAGATGTTGACATAGGTGAGCAACCCTGTTCTAAGGCCAGGATTTTAAAGATAGACACAACCATCAAAATTTGTTCATCACTACCTAGAGGTCTTTGTCACTCAGTACCACTAACTCCATCCTACCCCATTTGTGAACAATGTCTTTAGAAACATTGATTGAGAAAATACTTATAGTTGCATAGGTTCTTATACATTAAACACTCCGTTTTTACTTGGAGGGCCTGAGACAAACCTTGGTTTGACGCGTGTAAGTTTTTATTTGATTACATGCTGGAAGAATACAGCTCGGAGGGCCTAGGAGAAAATAAAAGCTGAGGTGTCAACTTGTCATCCATTGTTTATTCTATTCTATGGTTCCTGACTGAATGTGCATGTAGGTGACAGAAAGGAGAAAGAGAGAGAATATCCTAATTGTCACATACGCAGTATATAGAGATTATAAATGTTATACTCTATGTTACGAAAGTTATAAAATAATTCTCCTTTATTCAATTTTAAGGAGTTGAGTTTCAAGCACACATGTTGTGGTGCCTCAGAAACACTAACACTAAACATGATTTAGACATAAAATTTTTAACTACTCAGCTTCCGTTTCTAATAAGCCTTTCCCAGAATTTTCCCTTTAAGTTTGATACCAGTTCATTTGATTTCATTGCTCCTGGTGCAATGCAATAAAGGAGTCAGACATCAACTTTCCTTATCTTTCAAATAGACAATGGCATAGAGACAACCTCATAAGGACAGGTCTCAAGGTGCTTTTCCAATATTTTAGCTATACTTTTAGCAAGCTTAGGCTCTGCGCTCAAAGGGAATAGAGGAGTAAGACAACAATAATGAAAACAGAAAACATTTCTCCCCTATTATTAATTGCAGTTAGCAATGTTTTCTACAGAGCACACACTGTGCAGGGCACACCATCATTGTGTAGCCTATTCTTTAGAAAATAGTGTCCAGTGAACAATGGCACAGTCCAGTTCTAATTCCATTTGCAGACTCTTCTGCTTTGGGCTGCATTTGGACAGAAAGGGTAATTTGTCCCAGGTCATATAAAGATATCTTAAGGCAGTGCTTCTTAAAACATAGGTGCAGAACGTCTTGTTTTTGTCCTTTGGTTTTTGTTTTGTTTTTATTTTATCAACTACGTGGGAGACATTTTCTTGTAAAAAACAAAAATAATTTAAATTTTGATTTTTCTTGTTTTTTTTTCAATTTCTTTAATTATTTTTCAAGTGCAGTTTTCTGTCTATTATTCCCATCCCACCCCAACCCCAGTGCTACCCCCCTCCCTCCCATTTCCACCCTTCTCAGTTGTTGTCCATGTATCCTTTATATATGTTCCACTACATACCTACCCTATTTCCCCTGAAATTCCCTCCTCTCCTCCCTCTAGTCACAGTCACCCTGTTCTCTATTTCAGTGTCTTTGGTTATATTTTCCTTGCTTGTTTGTTTTGTTGTTTAGCTTCCTGTTAAAGGTGAGATCATATGGTATTTTTCCTTCAACACCTGGCTTATTTCACTCAGCATAATGCTTTCTAGTTCCATCCCTGTTGTTGCAAAAGGTAGGAGCTCCTTCTTTCTTTCTGCAGCATAGAATTCCATTGTGTATATGTACCATAGTTTTTTGATCCATTCATTTACTGACAGGCACCTAGGTTGCTTCCAACACTTGGCTATTCTAAATTGTGCTGCTATGAACATTGGGGTGCATATGTTCTTTGGGATTCGTGTTTTAGGGTTCTTAAGATACAATCCTAGCAGTGGAATTGTTGAGTAAAAGGCAAGTCCAACTTTAGTTTTCTGAGAAATTTCCATACGGTTTTCCATAATGGCTGCAATCCCACCAACAATGGACCAGAGTCCCCTTTTCTCCACACCCTCTAGAACATTAGCTGTTTATTGCTTTGTCAATAATAGCCATTCTCACAAGTGTGAAGTGGTATCTCATTGTGGTTTTAATTTGCATCTCTCTGATAGCAACCGATATTGAGCATCTCTTCATGTGTCTCTGGCTCCTCTATATGTCCTCCTTGGAGAAGTGTCTGTTCAAGTCCTTTCCCCATTTTTTAATTGGGTTAGTTGTCTTCTTAGAGTGAAGTCATGTGAGTTCTTTGTATATTTTGGAGATTAAACCTTTGCCTGAGGTATCATTGGCAAATATGTTTTCCCATACAGTTGGTTGTCTTTTTATTTTAATGTTGTTTTCTTTAGCTGCACAGAAGCATTTTATTTTGATGAGATTCCATTTGTTTATTCTTTCCTTTATATTTCTTGCTCTATGGGACATATCAGTAAAAATGTTGCTGCATGAAATATCTGAGATTTTCCTGCCAATGTTCTCCTCTAGGACTTCAATGGTGTCACAGATTATATTTAAGTCTTTTACACACCTTGAATTTATTTTGCTGTATGCTGTAAGTTGGTGCTCGAGTTTCATTTTTTTTGCACGTACCTGTCCAGTTCTCCCAACATCATTTGTTGAAGAGGTTATCTTTACTGCATTTTATGTTACTGCCCACTTTGTCAAATATTAATTGACTATAGAGAGTTGGGTATATTTCTGGGTTCTCTGTTCTGTTCCATTGGTTTATGTGCCTGTTTTTATGCCAATACCAGGCTGCTTTGATTACAACGGGCTTGTAATACAGCTTGATATCAGGTATTGTGATCCCTCCTACTTTGTTCTTCTTTCTCAACATTGCAGCTGCTATTTGGGGTCGTTTATGGTTCCATATAAATTTTGAAGTGTTTGTTCAATGTCTATAAAATATGCCATTGATACTTTAGTAGGTAGTGCATTGAATCTATAAATTGCTTTGGGTAGTACGGATATTTTGATGATGTTAATTCTTCCAATCCATGAACATGGTATATGTTTCCATTTGTTTGTGTCTTCCTTGATTTCTTTCTTCAGTGTTGTGTAGTTTTCTGCATACAGGTATTTTACCTTCTTGGTTAGGTTTATTCATAGGTATTTTATATTTGTTTTTGCTATACCGAATGGGATTTTTTTCTTGATTTCTGCTTCTGCTGATTCATTGTTGGTATACAAAAATGCCTTTGATTTCTGGATATTGACTTTGTAACCCGCTGTTTTGGCAAATTAGTTCAAGCAGTTTTTTGGTAGAGTCTATAGGATTTTCCATGTACACTATCATGTCATCTGCAAACAATGACAGTTTTGTTTCCTCCTTTCCAATTTGAATGCCTTTTATTTCCTTTTCTTGCCTGATCACTGAGGCTAAAACTTCCCATACTATATTAAATAGAAGTGGTAAAAGTGGACAACCTTGTCTTGTTCCTGATCTCAGTGGAAAATCTTTTAGTTTTTGCCCATTGAGTATGACATTGGCTGTAGGTCTTTCATATATGGTCTTTATTATATTGAGGAATGTTCCCTCTACTCCCACGTTGCTGAGTACCTTTATAATAAATGGGTGTTGTATCTTATCAAAAGCTCTTTCCAAATCTATTGATATGACCATGTGGTTTTTGTCCTTGCTTTTCTTTATGTGGTGTATTACATTTACTGATTTGTGGATACTGAACCATCCTTGCATCCCTGGGATGAATCCAACTTGTTCATGGTGTATGATCTTTTTGATGAATTGTTGGATGCGATTTGCCAATATTTTGTTGAGGATTTTAGCATCTATGTTCATCAGCTATATTGGCCTGAAGTTTTCTTTCTTTGTTGTGTCTCTATCTGGTTTTGGAATTAGGATGATGCTGGCTTCATACAAAGAGTTGGGGAATTTCCCATCATTTTGGATTTTTTGGAATACTCTGTGAAGAATAGGGGTTAGCTCTTCCTTAAATACTTTGTAGAATTCTCCTATGAAACCATCTGTCCAGGGCTTTTGTGTGATGGGAGGTTTTTGATTACTGCTTCAATTTCATCTGCTGTTATTGGTCTGCTCAGGCTTTCTACTTCTTCTTCATTGACTTTTGGGAAATTATATTTTTCTAGATGTTTGTGTATTTCACCTAGGTTTTCAAATTTCTTGGCATACAGTTCTTCATAGTAATTTCTTACAATCCCTTCCATCTCTGTGGTATCAGTTGTAATTTATCCTCTTTCATTTCTGATTGTGTTTACTTGGGTCCTCTCTCTTCTTTTCTTAATGAGCATAATTAAAGCCTTGTCTATTTTGTTTATCTTTTCAAAAAAACAACTCTTGAATTCATTGATCCTTGGAATTGTGCTTTTAGTCTCTATGTCATTTAATTCTGCTCTGATCTTGGTTATTTCCTTCCTTCTACTTGCTCTGGGCTGTCTTTGTTGTTCTTTGAGTTCTTACAGGAGTAGTGTTAGGCTGTTTGTTTGGAGTGATTCTGTCTTCTTTAGGTAAGCCTGTATTGCTATGAACTTCCCTCTCAGGACTGCCTTCGCTGTGTCCCATAACTTTTGGGTTGTTGTGAGTTCATTTTCATTTGTTTCCAGAAACTTTTTGATTTCTTCCCTAATTTCAATCTTCACCCAATTTGTTGTTTAATAGCATATTATTCAGTCTCCATGCTTTTGGTTGTTTTGGGTTTTTTCCTGTGGGGTTGGTTTCTAATTTCAGTCCCTTGTTGTCAGAGAAAATGCTCGGTACGATTTCAATTTTCTTGAATTTGTTGAGGCTCATTTTGTGTCCTATCATGTGTTGTATCTTTGAAAATGTTCCATGTGCATTTGAAAAGAATATGTATTTAGTTCCTTTGGGATGAAAGGCTCTCTATATATCAGTCAAGTCCATTTCATCTGGGGTGTTGTTTAGTGTAGCTATATGTTTGTTGATATTTTGTTTGGAAGACCTGTCCATTTTTGACAGTGGAGTATTAAATTCCCCTACTATAATTGTGTAGCTGTCAATATATTTCTTGAAGTCCTCTAGAATTTTTCTTATATAATTTGTTGCTCCTACATTGGGTGCATATATATTTACGATGTTAATGTGTTCTTGGTGGATTCTTCTCTTGAGTATTATGAAGTGACCTTCTGGGTCTCTCTTTATGGCCCTTTTTTGGAAATCTATTTTGTCTGATATTAGAATTGCTACCCTGGCTTTTGTTTCTTGACCATTTGCTTGGAAAATTTGTTTCCAGCCTTTCACTTTTAATCTGTGATGGTCTTTTGTCCTAAGGTGGATCTCCTGTAGGCAGCATATGTGTGGGTCGTGCTTTCTTATCCATTCAGCTATACTTTGTCTTTTGATTGGTGCATTTAATCCATTTACATTTAAGGTTATTATTAATAGATACTTATTCATTGCCATTTTTGTACCACAGTTCCTCTCTGTCTCTCTCTCTTTTCCTTCCTTTCCTTAAAGCAGTCCTTTTAGTATTTCTTGTAGAGCTGGTTTAGTGGAGGCATATTCCTTTAGACTTCTTTTGACTTGGAAGCTCTTTTTTGGCCTTCTATCTTGATTGAGAGCCTTGCTGGGTAAATAGCCTTGGTTGTAGGTCTCTGGTTCTCATTACTTGAAATATTTCTTGCCATTCTCTTCTTGCTTGGAGTGTTTCCATTGAGAAGTCAGTAACCAAACTTATTGGGGCTCCCTTGTATGTGACTTCCTTTTGCTCCCTTGTTGCCTTCAAGATTCTCTCTTTGTCTTGGAATTTTGCCATTTTAATGATGATGTGTCTTGAAGTGGGCCTCTTTGGGTTCCTCTTGAATGGGACTCTCTGTGATTCCTGAATTTGTGTGACTTTTTTCTCTCATCAAATTAGGAAAGTTTTCCATCATTAATCTTTCAAGTAGGTTTTCTATCCCTCGATCTTCTTCTTCTCCTTCTGGTATTCCTATTATTCGGATATTATTACGTTTCATATTGTCTTGCACTTCTATTAATCCCTCTTCATTCTTTTTGAGCCTCTTTTCCCTTTCTTGCACTTTCTGGGAGATTCTTTCTACTGCGTCCTCCAACTCGCTGATCCAATCTTCTGCCTCATCGATCCTGCTTTTCATTCCTTCTACTGCGTTCTTCAATTCCGAAATTATGTTCTTCATTTCCTCTTGGCCTTTGCTGATAGTTTCTATTTCCTTTTTCATGTTGATATAGTTTGCGGAGAGCTCATTGTAGCTCCCTTCTAGTTTCTGGTAGCTCCCCTCTATTTGCTGGTAGCTCATTGTGAGCTCTTTGAATTTCCTGATAACTAGTGCTTTGAATTCAATATCTGATAGCTGACTTGCCTCTCTTTCATCTGACATTATTTCTGAGACTTCCACCTTTTCTTTCATTTGGGCATTGTTTCTTTGTCTTCCCATTGTTTATGAGACTCTTCTCGTTAGACTCGGCTCCTTAAATTGATCTGTTCTGACTCCCTGGGTTTATCGTGTGAACTTCTGTGGTAGAATACCTGTGAAATTTAGTGGTGCAGTCTCCTGTAGGTATGTTGATATTTTCCGCTTCCACCTACTCCTTTCTTTGTGTTTGTGTGATCAGTTGGAGTGGGAGGCAAAATGGTTTATGACCACAGGAGAGTACTTGATGATATTTACATTCACAGCTGGTAGAGAAGAGATAGTAGATCTTTAGGCTATATATAGTGTTAACTGTAATTTTCAACCCAATTTGCTATTTTTAAGAAAGGTTAGAGCAAAGATAAGTCTCTTGTTGGGGAAGGAAGGCTTGTGAGTTTTATCTAGAAAGCAGTGAGGTTGTGGGTGGTTAGATTTTGAGGTAAGGTGATAGTAAAGAATAGTAAATAGGTGTAGTGTGTGAGCAAGTAGAGTTAATCACTATAGTAATAGAATTCAGGAACCTGCAAAGTGGGCTAAGACCCAAGAGATGTGTTGTGAAGTATTTACAGTGGTATAGAAAGCAACAAACAAATAAACAAACAAACAAACACAAAAAAGGGCAGGAGAAGTGAGGAAAAAGCAATTAAGTTTGGAATGAAAGGAAGAAGGGCTAAAACAGGAAAAAAGAAAGGAGAAGAACAAAGTACTGAAAGAGACAGCAACAATAATATTGAAAGAAGATGTGATTACTGAAAAAAAAGTTTAAAAAAAAAGAAAAAAGAAAAAACCTTCCCTTGTTTGTTTCAAACTGTCCATTCCAGTTTTTCTGGTTTCGGCAAGACTTCTCTGTTGGGTGGGGTGTAGGCCCAGGTGCACTCCCGCGTGCCAGCCAGGCTACCAGACTGGGGTACGGGCACCCCCCACCCGACAGGCTACCTGGGTCCCCCGGGATCTGGTACTGGTCCTTCCCAGTCCTGTGGCTGGGTGAGAAGCAAGTCAAGCTGCCTTCACAGGAGAACACCTCAGTCCACTTTCCAAGAAAAACTTCTCCAGAAAGCCTGCCTCTCAGCCCAGCCCAATTCCCAACCTGTCTGGTTAGGACAATGCTCCTCTCAAATTTCCTGGGCTGGCAGGCTGGTGTGCTGGTGACCACAGAGATCGCAACTGAACATGGCCCCCTGTCCTTGCCACCCTCCCTGCACACCTAGGCAGACAGGTCTCTGCCACCCAGCCCTGCCTAGATGGTGAGGGAGGGAGCCAGCTCTTCCAAGGACCCCGCAGCTGGCCCAATGCTCCACTGGGTGCTGGGCTCCCTATGAGTCCTCTGTGGTATACGCCCGGATGCTAGCTGGAGATTGAAGCCTCTGGGCCCTGGAAGGTGCAGCAGCAGCAGCTCCAAGGTCTTTACACGTCGGCCAATGGTTGCTGCTCCCGCCGCTGCTGCTTTTGACTTTACTCTGGGGTGCTTGGCTCCTGATGAGTCCTCTGTGGCAAACGCCCCTGTTGCTGGGCGCAGAAGGAAGCCTCTGGTCCCCTACCGCTGCGGCAGCTGTGGCTCCAAGGATGTGATGCGCCTGCCGAGGGCTGCCGCCAGCCCGGCAGACTCCGTCTTTACTCGCGTTCCTGAGACCCCACCGACCTGTAGCTGTCTGGTCCATCACTATCTCTGGTCTCTTATTTTCATAAATGCTGGGGAATTGTTGGTTGGGGAATTGATTGCGCTGTTCCTCAATAGATCTGCCAGGATTTTCTCCCAGGGGTACAAGAACTGGAGTTGCTCCGTCCTCCTCTGCTGCCATTTTTCCCAAATCCCGATGCAATACTTATTGAGATGTTTTTTCTACTGCCCAAAACAGTTTTTGAACTCATCGATGTGGATGTCTTTTAGCACTGGTAAATCACCCATCATGAAATGAGCAAAACCACTGAAAGACTCTTCAAAAAAATTTACTAAAGCCAAATGCAGCCTCTTACAACAACACCAGCTGGTACACTGATACAGATGGATTACTATAACACTCACCTAACAGAGGAAGCCTGTGTACTACAAGGGACCCACCCTCCAGAAAATAATTCCTGTTTAGTTGGGAACCCCTTGTAGGTAATAATTTAGAAAGATACTTAAATACCAATTATAAATAAGCTGCATGTTCCAACCAAATTTTTCAACTTAGAAAGTTTTATTTTACTTATTTTTTTATTTATTTTTTTTAGATTTTATTTATTTATCTTTAGAGGGGAAGGAGAGAGGGAGAAAAACATCAATGTATGGTTGCCTTTCGTGCATCCCCTGCTGGGAGTTGGCCTGCAGGGAACCGGCCTGCAACCCAGGCATGTGCCCTGACTGGGAATCGAACCACGATCCTCTGGTTCGCAGGCCCGTGCTCAATCCACTGAGCTACGCCAGCCAGGGCCTATTTTATTTTTTAAAATATATATTCTCCAATAAAAACTATAATGCACTCTATTTAAATCATTTTACTTGATATCACATTAATAACCATTATTACACAAGATTTTGCCACTTACATTAACTGAATATATATAAAAGCATGTGTGTAAGTTGTTTTCTTTTAAGAATCTACCCCAATAACTTCAGTGAAAAGGAAAAAATAAATAAATCACTGTTCACATAATTGAAAAACAAACAAACAAATAAAAAACAAAATGACTAGATTTCTCAACGGAAACTTTGCAGACCAGTAGAGAGTGGCAAGAAATGTTCAAGTGATGAAAAGCTAGAAGCTACAACCAAGATTACTCCACCTAGTAAAGCTATCATTATTATGTATCAGAATATAATATATTATATAACATGTAATTTTTATATGTAGCAGAATATATAAAGTGCTTCCCTGACATGGAAAAGCTACAGGAGATAACCAGTATTTCATGAAATGTTAAAGACAGTTCTTTAACAAGGAAAAGAGAAAAAAGATTAAAAATATGAACAAAATACGAGGCCCGAGATCTGGGTCCGCCTGTCAATTAGGCAGGTGCGGGCGGTTCACAGCCTCGCGTTCCCGCCCCGCGGGCCGCCCCGGGACAGAGGCGCACGAGGAGCGCGTGCACAACGTCGGCAGCGTCGGCTGCGCAAGCCTGAGCCCAGGAAGATTGGCAAATTGAGGATGCTCATACCAAGTGGAACAAATCAGATATTCCTACTGACCAGGAATTGAATCCAGAAATATAGAGAAGCATAGTGGTTGTACCATTTTACATTCTCACCAGCAATATGATTGCCAGATTGATCTTTCTGGTTGGATGTCTGTCAGACCCCTCAGGCTCAACATGTTCAAAACTGAGCTCTTGTTACAATAAAGAAATCACACTGCACCACTGAATTCCACAGGTATCCTACCACAGGAGTTCACGCCATAAACTCAGGGTACCAGAACAGATCAATCTAAGAAGCTGAGGCCAACGAGAAGAGCAGCACAAACAATGGGGAGACAAAGAAACAATCCCCAAATGAAAGAAAAGGAGGAAGCCACAGAAAGAATGTTAGATGAAATAGAGGCCAGTCAACTATCAGATGTGGAATTCAAAGCACTGGTTATCAGGAAATTCAAAGAGCTTACAACGAACTACCAGAAACTACAGGGGAGCTACAATGAACTCTCCACAAATTATACCAGCATGAAAAAGGAAATAGAAGCCATCAGCAAAGGCCAAGAGGAAATGAAAAATACAATTTCTGAATTGAAGAACACAGTAGAAGGTATGAAGAGTAGGATTGATGAGGCGGAGGACCGCATAAGCGAGCTCGAAGACAAGGTGGAAAGAATCTCCCAGACAGACGAGGTAATGGAAAAGAGAATCAGAAAAAATGAGGAGAGTCTAAGAGAAATACAAGACAATATGAAACGTAATAATATCCGAATAATAGGAATACCAGAAGGGGAAGAAGAAGAACAAGGGATAGAAAACCTACTTGAAAGAGTAATAACAGAAAATTTTCCTAAGATGAGGGGAGAGAAAGTCACACGAATCCAGGAATCGCAGAGAGTCCCAGGCAGGTGGAACCCAAAGAGGCCTACTGCAAGACACATCATCATTAAAATGGCAAAACTCCAGGACAAAGAGAGAATCCTAAAGGCAGCAAGGGAGAAAAAGGAAGTAACATACAAGGGGGTCCCAATAAGGTTGGCTAATGACTTCTCAACGGAAACATTCCAAGCAAGAAAAGAATGGCAGGAAATATTCCAAGTAATGAGAAACAGAGGCCTACAACCGAGACTGCTTTATCCAGCAAGGCTCTCAATCAAGATAGAAGGCCAAATAAAGAGCTTCCAAGACAAAAGAAGTCTAAAAGAATACGCCTCCACAAAACCTGCTCTACAAGAATTACTAAAAGGGCTGCTTTAAGGAAAGGAAGGAAAAGAGAGAGACAGAGAGGAACACAGGTACATAAATGGCAATGAATAAGTACCTTTCGATAATAACTTTAAACGTAAATGGATTAAATGCACCAATTAAGAGACATAGAATAGCTGAATGGATAAGAAAGCATGACCCACACATATGCTGCCTACAAGAGACTCACCTGAGGACAAAAGACCACCACAGACTGAAAGTGAAAGGATGGAAACAAATTTTCCAAGCAAATGGACATGAAAAAAAAGCCGGGGTAGCAATCCTCATATCAGACAAAATAGACTTCAAAAAAAAGGCTATAAAGAGAGACCCAGAAGGTCACTTCATAATACTCAAGGGAAGAATCCACCAAGAAGACATTAACATCATAAATATATATGCACCCAACACAGGAGCACCCAAATATATAAAGAAAATCCTAGAGGACCTCAAGAAAGATATTGACAGCAACACAATTATAGTAGGGGATTTTAACACCCCACTGTCAAAAATGGACAGATCTTCCAAACAAAATATCAACAAAGATATAGCAGCATTAAACGACACTCTAGAAGAAATGGACCTAATTGATATATATAGAGCCATCCATCCCAAAGAAACTAAATACACTTTCTTTTCAAACGCACATGGAACATTTTCAAAGATAGATCACATGATAGGACACAAAACCAGTCTCAACAACTTCAGGAAAATAGAAATCATACCAAGCATCTTCTCTGATCACAAGGGACTGAAATTGGAAACCAACCCCACAGGAAAAAACCCAAAACACCCAAAATCATGGAGACTGAATGGTAGGCTATTGAACAATGAATGGGTCAAGATTGAAATTAGGGAGGAAATCAAAAAACTCCTTGAAACAAATGAAAATGAACTCACCACAACCCAAAATTTATGGGACACAGTGAAGGCAGTCCTGAGAGGGAAGTTCATAGCGATACAGGCTCACCTAAAGAGGATAGAAACATTTCAAACAAACAACCTAACCCAACGCCTGCAAGAACTCGAGGAACAACAACAAAGACAGCCCAGAGCAAGTAGAAGGAAGGAAATAACCAAGATCAAAGCAGAATTAAATGACATAGAGACTAAAAGCACAATTCTAAAGATCAATGAATCCAGGAGTTGGTTTTTTGAAAAGATAAACAAAATAGACAAACCTTTAAGTAGGCTCATTAAGAAAAGAAGAGAGAGGACACAAATAAACACAATCAGAAATGAAAGAGGAGAGATTACAACTGATACCACAGAAATAGAAAGGATTGTAAGAAATTACTATGCGGAACTGTATGCCAAGAAATTTGAAAACCTGGGTGAAATGGACAAATTTCTAGAAAAATATAATCTTCCAAAACTCAATGAAAAAGAAGCAGAAAACCTGAACAGGCCAATAACAGCAAATGAAATTGAAGAAGTAATCAAAAAACTCCCATCACACAAAAGCCCTGGGCCAGATGGTTTCACAGGAGAATTCTACAAAGCTTTTAAGGAAGAGCTAACCCCTATTCTTCACAGACTATTCCAAAAAATCCAAAAGGAGGGAAAACTCCCCAACTCTTTCTATGAAGCCAGCATCACCCTAATCCCAAAGCCAGATAGAGACACAACAAAGAAAGAAAATTACAGACCAATATCACTGATGAACATAGATGCTAAAATCCTCAACAAAATATTGGCAAATCGCATCCAACAATATATCAAAAAGATCATACACCACGACCAAGTGGGATTCATCCCGGGGATGCAAGGATGGTTCAATATACGCAAATCAATAAATGTAATACACGAAATAAACAAAAGCAAAGACAAAAACCACATGGTCATATCAATAGATGCGGAAAAAGCTTTTGATAAGGTACAACACCCATTTATGATAAAGGTACTCAGCAAGGTGGGAATAGAGGGAACATTCCTCAATATAATAAAGGCCATATATGAAAGACCTACAGCCAACATCATACTCAATGGGCAAAAACTAAAAGCTTTTCCACTAAGATCAGGTACAAGACAAGGTTGCCCACTTTCACCACTTCTATTCAATATAGTATTAGAAGTTCTAGCTGCAGCGATCAGACAAGAAAAGGAAATAAAAGGCATCCAAATCGGAAAGGAGGAAACAAAACTGGCATTGTTTGCAGATGACATGATAGTGTACATGGAAAACCCTATAGCCTCTACCAAAAAACTGCTGGAACTAATAAATGAATTTGGCATAACAGCGGGATACAAAGTTAATATCCAGAAATCAAAGGCATTTTTGTATACCAACAATGAAGCAGCAGAAGCAGAAATCAGGAAAAAAATCCCATTCGATATAGCAAAAAGAAAAATAAAATATCTGGGAATAAACCTAACCAAGGAGGTAAAAGACCTGTATGCAGAAAACTACACAACACTGAAGAAAGAAATCAAGGAAGACACAAATAAATGGAAACATATACCGTGTTCATGGATTGGAAGAATTAACATCATCAAAATGTCCATACTACCCAAAGCAATTTACAGATTCAATGCAATACCTATTAAAGTACCAATGGCGTATTTCACAGACATAGAACAAACACTTCAAAAATTTATATGGAACCAGAAAAGACCCCGAATAGCTGCTGCAATTTTGAGAAAGAAGAACAAAGTAGGAGGGATCACAATACCTGATATCAAACTGTATTACAAGGCCACTGTAATCAAAACAGCCTGGTACTGGCACAAAAACAGGCACATAGACCAATGGAATAGAACAGAGAGCCCAGAAATAAACCCAACTCTCTACAGTCAATTAATATTCGACAAAGGGGGCAATAACATAAAATGGAGTAAAGACAGCCTTTTCAACAAATGGTGTTGGGAGAACTGGACAGCTACATGCAAAAAAATGAAACTTGAGCACCAACTTACACCATACACCAAAATAAATTCAAGGTGGATAAAAGACTTAAATATAAGCCGTGAAACCATTAAAACCCTAGAGGAGAGCCTTGGCAAGAAAATCTCAGATATTCTACGCAGCAATATTTTTACTGATACGTCCCCTAGAGCAAGGAACATAAAGGAAAGAATAAACAAATGGGATCTCATCAAAATTAAAAGCTTCTGCATGGCTAAGGAAAACAGTATCAAGATACAAAGAGAAGCAACAGCTTGGGAAAACATATTTGCCAATGATACCTCAGATAAGGGTTTAATCTCCAAAATATACAAAGAACTCATTCGGCTCCACTCAAAGAAGACAAGCAACCCAATCAAAAAATGGGCAGAGGACTTGAACAGACATTTCTCCAAGGAGGACATACAGAGAATCCAGAGACACATGAAAAGATGCTCGATATCACTAGCTATCAGAGAGATGCAAATTAAAACCGCAATGAGATACCACTTAACACCAGTCAGATTGGCTATCATAAACAAAGAAACAAACAACAAGTGCTGGAGAGGTTGTGGGGAAAAGGGGACTCTAGTTCACTGTTGGTGGGATTGCAGACTGGTACAACCACTATGGAAAACAGTATGGAATTTTCTAAGAAAACTAAAAATGAACGTACCTTTTGACCCAGCAATTCCACTCTTGGGAGTATATCCTAAGAACCCTGAAACACCAATCCAAAAGAACCTATGCACCCCGATGTTCATAGCAGCACAATTTACGATAGCCAAGAGTTGGAAGCAGCCTAGATGCCCATCGGTAAATGACTGGATCAAAAAACTATGGTACATTTACACAATGGAATTCTATGCTGCAGAAAGGAAGAAGGAACTACTACCCTTTGCAACATCATGGATGGAACTGGAAAGCATTATGCTGAGCGAAATAAGCCAGGCGGTGAAAGACAAATATCATATGATCTCACCATTAACAGGAATCTAAACAAACCAAACAAGCAAGCAAAATACAACCAATGACACTCAAATATGGAACAGGCTGACAGGGCCCAGAGGGGAGAGGGGAGAGAATCATAGGGGAAAAGGGAATGGACTCACATGAACAAGTATAAAAGACACATGGAGAATAACTAAGGGTGGGGGGTGGAAAGGGGAGGGAGGCGGGGAGCATGGGGTGGGGGGCGGGCAGGGTTGGGATTATAAGACAGCAACCTGTACTTGAACAAGAATTAAATAAAAATTATATTTTAAAAAATATATGAACAAAATAGCAACAAATACATATCTATCTGTAATTGAGTCTAAAAAAACAAGATATACAAATAAGCAGAACAAAAACAGACTCAGATACAGAGAACATTTTGATGATTGCCATATGAGAGGGGATTGAGGAGAGATGGGTGAAGAGGTGAGGGGATTAAGAAGTACAAATTGGTTGTTACAGAATAGCCATGGGGATGTAAAGTACAGCATGGGAAATACAGTCAATAACATGGTAACTATGCATGGTTTTAGATGTGTACAGGGTATAGCAGGATGATCACTTAGTAAGTTATGTAATGACTAATCACTTGGGTGTACACCTGAAACTAATGTAATATTGTATGTCATCTTTAATTGAAAAATAAAAATGATCATTTAAAGACTTTATTTATTTTTAGAGAGATGGGAAGGTAGAGAGAAAGAGAGAGAGAGAAACATCAAGGCATGGTTGCCTCTCACACACCCCTTACTGCGGACCTGGCCTGCAACCCAGGCATGTGCCCCTACTGGGAATTGAACCAGCCATCCTTTGGTTCACAGGCCAGTACTCAATTCGCTGAGCCACACAATCCAGGGCTGAAAAATAAAAATTATTTTAAAACACACTTGAAAAAATTTACCTCCAACTAAGATAATAATAGTTTGAGTTGGTTTTGTGTGTATACTTTAAAATCTATTTTCTTTAATCACAGGATGTTTTCTTGATTTCTTAATGTCCTTCATCTTCATTTTCAAATATACATTTTACTTTTTGTCATGTATTTTAAAATATTTCATATTGAATAATAGAAGTTTTGTAGCATTAAGAAATTATGCTGTAACTTTTTGAAGTGTTATGGAACAGTCATCCTGTATTTAATAGATTCCATTTGGCTCCTATTAGTGTTTTTAAAAAGTATGCAAAAACTAATGCTGTTTTCTGGCATGCTTCATTGTAACTATTCAGCAGGGGTAGAAAAAGCTCAGAGGAGATGAAGAGGAAATTAGAAATTCATACAATTTCTAAGTGAGGGAGAGTCATGATTTGAAAGTCATGGTCAGAATATACACAGTGTTCCACTGTGCCAATTAAATCAATTTTTGTTACTTGCATTATTTAAATCTTGTCTCTCTCTTACTCCCTTCTTCCTTTTTCTCTTCCTCCTCCTGCCCTTTCTTCCTTATTTTCTCTCTTTCTCTTTTCTTCTTTCTTTTCTTTTTCTATTACTCATAAAAATAGGTTGTCAACATCTTCTAGTATGGCTTACTTCAGGCAACACTTAAGATTTTAAAACTGTGTCATTAGCTGCCTACGAATTTTGGAGTCTATATTTCCTGGTGGATTAACACTTTCATCATAATGAAATTTCCCTCTTCCTGCTGAAATGCATTTTTCCTTATCTACTTTGTATAACATTTTTGTTGTTGTAGTTTTTGAAATATATTGTTTCTTATTATATTACTTTATCTGTGTTCTTAATTTAATTATATGTCTTAAAAGCAGCATATATTTTAGTTGATTTTGTTCATCTTTATTTCATGACTAGAATATTTAGTGTATTTTATTTAGTAAGAAAAGTTGGCTAATATAAGCCCAAATATAGCAGTAATACTGCTATTTGCCTTTTTGTCCCTCCTTTGTTCTTTTCAATCTCTTTATATACTGTTTTTAAATAATTATGATACAAGCCCATTTACCTCTCTAATGTTTTATTATTTTAAATGAATTTAGTATTCTCTTTTTGGGTGCTCTAGAGCACGGGTGTGAAACTCATTTTTGTCGGGGGGCCCCATCAGCCTTGTGGTTACCTTCAAAGGACTGAATGTAATTTTAGGACTGGATAAATGTAACTACTCCTTAACTAGGGGCAAGGAGCTTGGCATTGCCGCCAGGTAGAAACAATGTCCTGGGTCGGATAAAACGAGGTGGAGGGCTGGCTTTGGCCCACGGGCCTTGTGTTTGCCACCTCTGCCCTAGAGAATATCATAGCATATAAATCTATGGGTGAGTTTGTGTAGTACCATATTTTAACCATATTTATTTCTGCAATTCATTAACAAAATTATCTTCGCATTTCTTCTTCAATTTATTTCATTAAAACCTTATAGCTTTTATTGTACAAATTTTTCACTTTTGTGGTTAAATTTATTTCTAAATATTTTAGCTTTTGATGTTACTGTAAATGGGATAGTTTTTATAATATTTTATTTTATTTATCAATTATATTTGACATGTACTATATTACTTTCAAATGTACAACCCAGCGATTAGACATTTATGTAACTTATGAAGTGATTACCCTGATAAATCTAGTATCCATCTGATAGCATATATTGCAAGATTATAGTTATTGCAAAATTATATATTATATTCCCTATGCTGTAATTTACATCAACACAACCTGTCATCTATTGATGGACACTTAGGTTGCTTCCATACCTTGGCTACTCTAAATAGTGCTGCAATGAATGTAGAGAATGCATACATCTTTTTGAATTAGTGTTTTGAATGTGTTTGGATAAATAGTCAGAAGTACAATTGTTTGGCCATATGATAGTTCTGTTTTTCATTTTTTGAAAAATTTCCATACTGCTTTCCACAGTGGCTTCACCAATTTAGAATCCTCTCAACAGGGCACAATGATGCCCATTTCTCTACATCTTCGCCAACACTTTTTGTTAGTTTATTTATTGACGATAACCATTCTGACAGGTATGGGTTGACATCCCATAGTGGTTTTGATTTGTATGATACTGATAATCAGTGATGCTGAGCATCTGTTCATGTTTAACTTGGCCATCTGTATATCTTTTCTGAAGAAATCTATTCATGTCTTCTTTCTATTTTTTAATTAGACTGTTTGGATTTTCTTTATGTTTAACTGTGTGAGTTTTTAGAATATATTTTTGGATATTAAACCATTATCAGATCATTCTTTCATTCATTATGGTGGTTTTTGTTATTGTTGATGGTTTCCTTTGCATTGCAAAAGGTTTTTCTTTTTTAAAAAAGATGTTTAAAAAATTTTTATTTATTTATTTTTAGAGAGAGGAGAAGGGAAGGAGAAAAAGGAGAGAAACGTCCATGTGCGGTTGCCTCTCTAGTGCCCCTACTAAGGACCTGGCCCAAAACCAAGGCATGTGCCCTGACCGTGAACTAAACCTGTGACCCTTTGATTCCCAGGCCAATGCTCAAGGCACTGAGTAGGACCCTGGATGATGTGGTTCAGTGGATTGAGCACTGGCCTGGGATCCAAAGGGTCACCAGTTTGACCTTGTCAGGGCACATGCCCGGGTTGTGGGCCAGCTTCCCATTTGCAGGCAAGTGACTGTCTTTCTTTCTCACATTGATCTCTCTCTCTCTTTTTTCTCCTTCTCTTTCTTTCTCTTTAAAAATAAATTTTAAAAAATCTTTTAAAAAAGTTGTGATCCTAATTCACAAATATAACTTTTAAGTTATGTATGAGTGCTATATGTTATTTATCTCATTACTCCTTGTCACAATAGACTTGCATTTATCATGTCTCATATTGTAGTCATTATTTTCAATACTCTTCCATGTTTTTTATACTCTTTTGACTAAAATAAAGCATAGAGAAACTTGAAATTATCATCATCCGTTATTTGACAATCTCATTGTATATTACAAGCATAAATTAGACAACATCTTTCTCTTAATTTACAAAAAGCCAAATTTAATTGAGTGGAAACTTATATTTTAGGATTATATGGAACAAGATTTGGCTGATTAGTATTGAATAATGGAAAATGAAATAAAGTGACTAGTTCAAGGACATTTAGTAAACTGAATATAAATGCCCTGCTAAAAGGTCAGTCTCACAGTCTCATTTTATATTTTACTAGGTTAAATTCATACTTAATATGGTTTATATACTTATCTAGATTAAAAATATTACAAAAATCTGAAGTACTTCTCTTATAACAAATAAAACTATACAACACAATGGTAATCTGAATTTTGTTTATCCATAAAGATTTTCCCCAGCCAAAAAAAGCTATGAAATTAAGTAGTACAATGCCAGCAAATATCAATATTGATATGAAATTTTTGTTTATGTAATTGTTATCTTTTTCTATATTTCTGGAGACCTGAAATGCTGTAAATCTTCTTGAATTATACCACGAAAAATTAAGGTAGACATTAGGAAAAACTGTCTTCCAGAAAGCTTGCTAAATACCAGAGAGTAAAACAAAAAGATTGGTATTTAGTGAATTTGAGCATTAGAGATTATCAATCAATGCCTTAGAAATTTAGTGAAATAAATATATTTTGAAGCTAAGGTTATGTCACAGAATCATTGAAAGCATACAAGGAAGGTTTTAAAATCACTTCTGGAAGACTTAATAAGGGTGATATCTCTCCTTGTACCAGTTAGAAAGCAACTGATATGCATGCAGAAGGAATAGCTTGTTAACTCTGGATGCTATTGGTATTCTGGCAACAATTCTTGGCAGTATTTATTCATCTGAATGCAGTGGATTAAGGGTTCTAGTTTGGCAACTGTTTTAAGAATTTTGTTTGTGATATATGCCAACTAGATAAAATTAGAACTCAAATAAAATTTGGTGCACTCTGTATGCAGTTACCAGCAAACATTGCCTCAAAATTTTGTGTTGATTACCCCAGTAAACTTGTGATTGTCTAATTTCAACATTTTCTATCAATAATAACAAATGATCTACTGTTGCATATTAAACTCTTCTGTGTAGAAAAATAGCTTCTTTTAATTAACTGTTTAATTTCACTAAGTTATATGCTAGAAATAATATTGTATATATTTCCATGGTCATACAAGTCAGAAAAATAGCTTATGCATTCTTTTGCAATATATTTGAGGATTTAAAATAATAGCTGCTAAAGGTAACTTACATTTCCTGAAAACCCTTTATTTTCCCAATAGAACAATTTTTGTACCTGGGTAAACATTTTAAAACTTGGCACGTGCCATACAAAAGCTCTTAAATTTCCAGCAAAAATGATACTTTTCATGTTATCTCATGTTATAACCAAAACTCTATGTCATCAACAGATACGAAGATTTATCCCTACGATTATTTGATGTGGACTAGAACCTCATTGTCCTAGGGGCTTAATGCTGAAGGGAGTGGTCGTACAAGGGAGAAGGAGACAAGGTAAGTCAGGGTGCTGGGTGAGGCCAGTTTGAATCAGCCATCTGTCTCAGTTTCCCTGTAACGGGGTGCAGGGTATATGCCCCACAATCCTTGATTGGGGGTGGGGTAGAGTGGATGGTAGAGTTTAAGGTACATTTCATAACAAAGACAAGTTAATAACTAAGTCTTCCTGAAGGGAAGAGGTCTACCACCCAGGGCAAATTGTGCTCGTGAGTTTTAAAATGTTCAGTGGCATAGCAGAGATATAGTGCCAGTGTGAGAGGCAGGGGTAGATGCCCACCCCAGATGTCTGTGCATGGTTGGGAACTCTTGCCCTGACTAAAGAGGGCAGCCAAAAGAAGGTAAAAGATACAGGGGAACTGGCAAAAATAGAAAAATCTAACACACCACAGGAAGGGCAGGATATAAGGTCATGCACAAAGTTCCAGGCCAAGCATTTAAACGAGGATGGGCAGAAAGAGAAAGGGGAGAAGCCACATGGTCTGGAGTGAGACTGGAGGTACTACTTCTCTGAAAGAAATGCTGAAAAGCCATTCTCTTGGGACATGTGCCTCCCTGGATCCCACCACCACCCAGTGTAACATGGTACAGGTTTCCCTGAACCACTGCATGGAGGCTGACAACAGTGAGCCCCAGACCCTGAAGGGAGAGCTTCTGTGAGAGGATGGCAACTCTGAGACCACAGGAGCACCTTCTAGAGGGATGGAAACCTGTTTGTGCAGCCAGCTTGAGAGCAGATAAAGATATGGGGAACTTCTGCACATAGTTTTGATGGGGGAACCCAAGAGTAGGAAAACATTAGTTTAGTGTGATAGCTAATGGGTCTAGCAGTTAATGCATGTGAAGAGGTATTGTTTTAGGAACTGCAGGTGCAGCCACTCTGACTCCAGGTGACCGTGGGTAGTTCTACCTTTCTGCCTTGGGAGGAATGCAGGCAAGCAAATGGTATCTGAGCCATTCTACTCCAGAGTAAGATGACCACAGATGCATAGAGAGATAAAGCCCACTACCAAGGGCACAGATAAAGACTGTGGCCCAAGGCAAGCATACTGTGTTTTTTTTTAATCCAATTATTTTTTTCCTGAATTGCAAACCCCTTACCTACACTTTGTTCTTTTATTAAAAGGGGCCATTTTAAAATGGAATTTAAGACCCTTGGTTGCGGTACAAATCCACCATCTTCTCAGATCACTGGCCATCTGAGTAAAGCGCCCAGAAAAATTTAATCCCTGTCCCTGCTTATTGGGTCTTGTATGTGACAAGCAGCATGAGTATTGGCTTTTCTGGTTTCAGTTTGGGCTTGTAGCAGGGGAGGCTCTGGGTCTCATGGGAAAGAAGGGCTCTGAGCCTGAGTACTCTTGCCCTACACTCCCAAGGTTAGAACCCTGTTAACAAAAACCTGTTTTAACACTAATTATTGGGCCCTATGTAAAGGCACCAAGAGACCAAGCCCTGCTTTGCTGAAAGTCCCCATTCCACTTACCAGGGAATTTTCCTAACTTCTTACTACCCTGCCTCATTTTTGTTTACTTATTTATTCTTTCTTCTCCTTGTTACCTTCTTCTGGTCAATCACAGAGTGATGACTCTACACACAGATATGTATATTATCCTCCCTGACCCACAGCTCTAGTGTCAGACAAGCCATCAACCAGTCTTCTCTGCCAGAACCACGGTAATGTCCACCCTAACCACAGGTCCACACGCTACTCACCTCCTTTTATTTCACCACTGTGGGCACTAAAAACTGTTAATAGTTTCCACCTTAGCTGGTGTGGCTCAGTGGATTGAGTGGCGGCCTGAGAACCAGAGGGTGTCTGGTTCCATTCTCAGGGCATGTGCCTGGGTTGTGGGTGAGGTCCCCAGCAGGGGGGGTGCATAAAAAGCAACCACACATGGATGTTTCTCTCCCTCTCTTTCTCTCTTCCTTCCCCTCTCTAAAAATAAATAAATAATATCTTTTAAAAAACTGTTAATACTTTCCCCCCACCTTCTAAATTCTTCTGGCTGAGACAGATTTTCGGGAGAAAATCAAAGAAGTTTAATACATGCATGTGGGGAATTCACACAGGCATAAAAATTCCACAGACATTGGATATATAAATGAGACAACATTGGATGTATAAGACATTTTTGGACAAAGGAGAATGGTGGAGACAGGGTATTGGATTTTGGAAGGGAGAATGAGCAATTTACAGGGAGTTGGGGAAGAGCAGAGCACCGTGGCAAGAAAATCTTTGCTGGGAGCCTCAGAAACAATGGGACCCATCAGATATCTGGCTAACAGGCTCCAGCCCCAATGTTTGCCACACTTAATTCAATTAGGCTAAAGTAACATCTGAAGCAGTTTCTCCGTCTGAATCTCTTGGGCAGGGAGAGGGGGAGGGTCAAAGTTTCGGAGTATTTTGTTTCCTACTGAATGACTTAATATCGATATCTCAGAAAGCAGCTTCAGAGTACCAGAATTGTGGTCCCTTCGTCCTATTATTTCCACTTCTCCAGATAATAATTGTTTTTGACTCTTGAATGTGCCCCCAGTAGGGTAGGTAGATTATTCAAATAATTTGAACTTTGAGTGCTTGCTATTTGCCAGGCCCAATTTTAATATAATACCTCATTTACCCTTCATGACACTTTATTTTTTAAAGATTTTATTTATTTATCTTTAGAGGGGAAGAGAAGGAGAGAGGGAGAGAAATATCAATGTATGGTTGTCTCTCGTGTGTCCCCTGCTGGGAACTGGCCTGCAACCCAGGCGTGTGCCCTGACTGGGAATCGAACCGCGACTGTGTGGTTCGCAGGCCCATGCTCAATCTGCTGAGCTACACCAGCCAGGGCACCCTTCACGACACTTTAAAAATATATGTTTTTTTTTTTTAATTTATAGGTGAGAGAGCTTTGATTAAATAATTTCCCCAATAATTTGTAATCATAAAATGGGAGGGCAAGTACTTCAAACCATGAACAGGCCCACAAAATATTTAACCATTATAAGGATGAATAACTTTAAGTTTTTAGTCTGCCTGGCATTGCTTACCTTCTCACAATAATTGATTTGAAATTTTCAGATCCAACTGCTTTTCTTTACCTCACTTATATCATTCTCATGAAATATGGCTCGTTATGGAACAAAATTAAGCATTCCTTTCTGTGTAATTTTGTGATTATGTTAAACACAGTGATGGTATTTTCAAAGATAATTACAACTATCTAGTAAAAAAGAGTTATTGGAGATGAAGCTAGCACTCAAATATCAAATAAATGCATTTTTTTC
This sequence comes from Sturnira hondurensis, assembly GCF_014824575.4. NCBI lineage: Eukaryota > Metazoa > Chordata > Mammalia > Chiroptera > Phyllostomidae > Sturnira > Sturnira hondurensis. The sequence goes on along the minus strand of NW_028090395.1, from coordinate 67,627 downwards.
CTACAGGAAATAGTATTTTGAGTTTGATATTGTTTAAAAATCTATGCATGGTGCTGGTATCACCACACATTTCTACCTGTGTTTAAATTTGTCAAGTAGCCAACTTTCATAGCATCCAGAAATATTGTCTTATGATCTAATCTACATGTGGCTTAAATGCTTTAGATTTTACTCATAGCAATAAATGTTTATAAATTCAATAGCAGCAAAATTTCAGCACAGCACCTTTGAGTCTCTTGAGAAATGGAGGCATTAACCTTTAATGTCTCAACAACTAGATTCACCTGTATAGGCAGTTCAAATTATATTACAGAAAAAGCTAAAGCCTACTAAAGCAAGATGGCTTACAGAAGCTATATTAATGGAAATCTAAAACTTTAATGCATAGACTGCATTTTGATTACTAAACCTTATTAACATGACAAGCTGAAATGATCTACTACTCTTTGAGTTCCCAAGAAATACCACACATGCATTATTGAACTTTGATTCAAAATTTGTCAGGCATCCTTACTGCAAGTTCAAAAATTTATTTGGAAATACAAAAAAACTTAATACAAGTACTTAGTTAAAAAAATAAGAGGCTAGTTCTTCTAAGAATAAGATATGTTAAACCCCTTCAAACATGGCATGTACTGTGTAAAGCTTTACAGATTATAAAGTGAGGCAAAAACCTATTTTACTTTTACTTTACAAAAAGTTGGCTAGGACAGACTTGTTTTCCTTATGGGTAATACAGATGCTAAAAATGTTACATTTACTTTCATAATGAGCTATTTAATAGAATACAAACAAGATCTTTCTTTTTTTCCTCTGAAATAAGTACTTTTTAACAACTAAAAGTTTTCTAGCTAGCAATTTGTGCAGCCCTGTACCCTTCAAGGTCAACAGGGTACTAAGCTGATTCATCTTTTCTGAAAGTAATTGAATACTATCATTATGGATCATTTAATTTAGGCAACAGCACATAGAAATGGCAGAAGGATGCAATGCCTCAATGTGTAACCAAAGAAATGATGATATTTGTTCTAATACAGCTTCCCCTGATTCACAGGTGAATTGGTGTTTGAATAAACTAAGTAAATTAAAAATAATTTATTTGAAAACTTTTTTGTCTCTAAATTTTTTTCAACACAGTTGTTCATATCTTTAGCAAAAACTCTTAGTTTAAGAATATAGTTTAGCAGTAATTAGCTACAAAACATATGGTTTTGAACATGTGGGCAGAGTATACATTAACACCATCCACCTGAGAGAGAGTTTTTGCTGTTTTGTTTAAAATATACTATTGATAGTACAACTAAGAAATCAACTTTAAAAATGTTTAATTTCAATGAAATAATATAATTACTTCCTATGGATCAAGTTAAATTAAATGTAAAAAGCTGCATCTTCTATAGTAGAATTCTTTAAAACCAATAAAAATTTTTAAGCTTAGAGAGCTTTGAGGTTTAAAAAATAATTTTTTCTCACAAATCTATTCTGAACATCTTTGCAATTATTCACACTTATATGGAGCTCTTATCTTTTAAAAGCACTTTCATAATTATTATTTTATTTTCATTCTTCTGAAGCAGAGAGAACTTTGTAGTTTTAAGAGGAATTTGACATAGGTTATCTCACTTGATCCTCAGAAGAATCCTCATCACTTGTTGGGGATGATTCTATTATTCTTAATTTATAGATTAAAAAAAAAGCTAAGTGAGGTTAAGTTGCATAAAGCCACAGCTTTTAAATAGCAGAGATGGGACAAGCTTAGGTTTTTCTGACAATGAGCTTGGAAAAGTCCTCTATATTTCATGAGGAGACATAGAGATGAAGAGAACTATGTCTTCATTTCCTAAATGAAGTTTTAGCCAAGATGATCCTTGTAGTACCTCATGGTTCTCAAATTTCACAATTTTTTTACCAGTCTCCATGGCCAGTCTTCTTTGTACTATGACACATTTTTCCATTTCATTTGTTTTCAAGATCGTTGTAGATTCACATGTAGTAACAAGGAACAAATAGAGTAACAGTCTCCCCCCAAATAGCATTTTGCAAAGAAGTAGCACTGTGTCACTGCCAGGATATTGATATAAAATCTAGCAATATTATTTAAATTTCTCTAGTTTTCTTGCTATGTTGTAAGTAGTTCTATTGTTTTAGCTCACGTATAGGTTTGTATAGGCACCAGCAGAGTGAAATGCATCTATAGTTACCTTTTCAAAAAAAGTCTTCGTCAGGTTTTTCATTCAGACTATAAGTGACCTCATAGAATAAATTGGAAAGTTATCAAAATTTTTAAAAAGATTTTGAAAACTTGTCAATTCTTTAAATGTTTGGAAGAATTCTGCACTGGAACAATCTGAGCCTAGACTTACTTTCTCGGGAGACTTTTAATTAATAATTTAATGTATTTTATGATTGTAGGCCTACTCTGATTGCTTATTCCATATTGGTTGACTTTGGGTAGTTTGTGGTCTTGGAGGAATTGGTGCATTTGTAAGGCACCAAATATGCCCAAATAAAGTTGTTTTTAGTATTCTTTTTATCATTTTAATGGCTGCAGAATCTGTAATGGTTGCTCCTATTTCATTCCTGATATCCTCTTTTAAAATTTTTTTCAGTTTCGATAGAAGTTTATCAGTTATTGATTTTTCAAAGATTCAACTTTTTAAATAGATTTAATCATTTTTTCCATTTTCAGTGTCATTGGTTTCTTTTCTTAGTTATTTACTTTATTCTTGCTTTTTAAAAATGATTTTGAAAAAGATTTTATTTATTCATTTTTAGAGAGGAAGAGAGGAAGAAAAGATCAATGTGTGGTTTCTCATGTGTCCCCTACTTCGGGCCTGGCCTACAACCCAGGCCTGTGCCCTGACTGGAAATGGAACCGGTGATCCTTTAGTTCGCAAGCTGGTGCTCAATACACTGAGCCACACCAGCCAGGGATGCCAATACATTTTTATTCTTTTGGAAACTTTGTATTGCCCTTTGGTCTGCTTTGTTTGCCTATTTTCTCAGGACTTCTACTCTTTCCAGCTGTTGCTGCTTGAATAAGAACAGGTTTCCCAAGGCTGGGTCTCTAGAGTTCTCTCTAGAGAACTCTAGAGAACTCTAGTGGGAGTTCTCTAGTGGGGAGGAGTCCCCTGATGTTCCTTCATGCCTTTGTGCCTGGTAATGAAGTGTCTTAGCCGTCCCAAACCCCACCTCATATATGACTTCATGTATATGTTTGTTTCTCTCTGTGTGTGTCTGTGGGTGTGTGTTTAGTAGGAGGAGAAGAGTCCTGCCCACAGAAGCAAGATGTCCCCTAATGGGCCACGTGTTATGGCTGTGCTCTTTTCCCTGACCCATGTCCCTGTGTTTCCGAGTTTGAGCATATAGGGGTAAAGGCGCGCTCTCAGGACTGGGTTGTTTGTTATGACTGTGTCCTTTTTTTAAACAGTGCCTCTGCTGTTGTCAACTTACAAGCTCCTCAGCCCTGGCACATGCTGTGATTTAAGCTCCTGGCCCCTCTCTCTTGGTGCTCACTGCTGTTCGGGCACCGTAGGAGAGTCTCAGGTGCATGGTAACAAAACAGGCTATCTAACTGGCCCACTTGCTGTGACAACATCCCTTTTTCTTATTTTGCCTACCTGCCCCAGTAGGTATCTGTCAGCAGGGGACAAGAGTCTCAGGCCGTGAGTGCAACAAAGGTTCCCAGACTGGATGCTTTGTTCTAGATGTGTCATTTTTGCTGCTTTTCCTGGACTGCCTGCCCCAGCGGCTCTAAATGGAAGAGGGGACTCTTCCCCTGGACTCTTATTTTTGGTTTGGTTCCCAATCCACCAAACAATCTTGTGTACCAGTGTAGCCAGCTCATATTTGTTTTGTCAGCAAGACTTTGTCAAAGGAAATGGTGGGGAAATGAGTCAATCTGGGCTTCCTTTGGTTAATGTCATATGTTTGTGGTTGGAAACCACCAGTTCTGGGTAGCCTTTCTGTTGGGAGCAAGGGCACTGCCAGCTGGGCTATTTCCAGTCTCCAACCAGTTTCTCTTCTTACCACCTTTCATAAGCATCTCTGCTTGCCTCTTGCACCATTGCCAGCATATGTATTTACTAATGACTGGTGGGGAGAAACAGCATAAAACAGTTTTGTGGCATTGGATTTTGATGGGAATTCTTACACCATATATTTTTAAGATGAAATAAATAAAGCACAGTGAAGCTAAGCAACTTGTTCCAAATCCAGCAGGAAGTTAGTTAGTAGTATTATAGAGACTAGATTTTAGTTCACTCGACATTGATTATTTTGGTTTGTCCAGCATGGAACCTAAATCAATTCTTTTAAACCAGATATTTCATGTATTTGTAGCTAGAATGAACTTACACAACAAATTATGATATAACTTTATGTAAATTATACCTCTGTCTTTTCTCTCAATATGAGGCAATAAAGTAATATTAAGCTAATGGTTATTATATAAATAATAAACAAAATAATTCAATTATATAAGCACTGTTATACATATGCGAAACAGAGTATGATCTATTATTAATATGGGGGCTAAAAATAATACTATGCCTTATACCTGCTAAGTCCTTCTAGCTGGGTTAATATACAAATTAACAGAGACATATTAACAGGAGAAAATCAAATGTTAATATATCACACAGGCATGAAAATTCCAAAGAGCCCTGACTGGCATAGCTCAGTGGATTGAGCGCGGGCCTGTGAACCAGACGATCGCAGTTCGATTCCCAGTCAGGGCACATGCCTGGGTTGCAGGCCGGTTCTTTGCAGGCTAACTACCAGCAGGGGACGCACAAAAGGCAACCATACATTGATGTTTCTCTCCCTCTCTCCTTCCCCTCTAAAGATAAATAAACAAATAAAATATTTAAAAAAAAAAAAAAAAAAAAAAAAAAAAAGAAAATTCCAAAGACAGTGAGGCAACATTGGCTATATGTGGCATTTTGGCCATGGGAGTAAAAGAGTGAGGGGTCGAGGTAAGAATGGGCCCATTTACAGGTAGTTGAGGAAGCTCAAATTATTCTTATAAAACTCAGAAACAATCAGACAGAGTGGGTTTCCAGCTAACAGACTTCTACCTGAGCCCTCCTATTTACTATCCCAAAGTCCTCTTATTTATACATAATTCAAATCAGGCTAAGGCTAATATCCTAACATTTCCTTTCTAAAGCAGGTTTTTCTACCTGAATCTCTTGGGCAAGAAGGGAGAGAAGGTCAAAGGTTCTGGGTTTTCTGTTTCTTAATAATCAACTTAAAATCAATATCCCAAAAGGTGCAGTTTTGGGGGGTGGCCAAACTTTGGTTCCTTTCATTAAATACTTCAGCATTTTGGTCTTTTTTTTTTCAATGGAAGAATCTTTAAAGAATTGCCATTTATTAAAAATAGTCACGGGGCCCTGGCTGGAGTAGTTCAGTGGATTGAGCATGAGCCTGTGAAGCAAAGGTCACCGGTTCAATTTCCAGTTGGGGCACATGTCTGGGTTGTAGGCTGGTTCCCCAGTAGAGTCCACATGAGAGGCAACCACACACTGATGTTTCTCTCCCACTCTTTCTCCTTCCCTTTCCCTCTCTCTAAAAATAAATAAATAAAATATTTAAAAAAAATAGTCATGGGGATGCAAAATACAGGATAGGAAACAGTCAATAATTTGCATAAACAATAAATAAAATTACAGGGTACTACAGCTACCTTATAGACTTACATACTTGGTAAGGCATATAACTGTTTTATCACTGTGTTGTATATCCGAAACTAATATAATATTGTTTGTCAACTGTGATTAAAAATAATACAATTATAAAAGATCTAACACTCATATTTTATAGTTTAGGATACTAAAGCTACAATAGATGATGTGTCTTTGCTTATTAAGAACAAAACTCGAGCTCAATTAAAAGGTAGGTGTTTTAATTATTGGAATAAGCTCTATCACATAACAATGTCATTTCATTACTATGGCTTGAAAACCTGAGAGAATTTGAAGGATGGTATTTCATTAGCAATTTCACAAATTTTCTTTTGGTCAACTGAAGTACTTAAAATTGTTTTTAATGTATTGATTTTAGAGAAATAGAGAGGAAAGAGAGACCAATTTCTTGTTTCACTTTTTTATGCATTCATTGGTTGATTCTTGTATGCGCCCTGATGGCAGATGAAACCCACAAACTGGCTTATCAGGACGTCACTCTAACCAACTGAGCTACCCAGCCAGGGCTCAAAACAATACCTTTCAAAAAGATGTAAAGAGGAGAGGGGGAAGATGGCGACAGAGTAGCATGGAGGGAACCCAGCTCCCGTGCATCTGGTAGAAAATCCAGGTGGATCTACTAAAGAACAGCATAATCAACCAACAATTCCCCAACATTTACGAAAATAAGACACCAGAGAGTGTGACAGAGGAACCATGCAGCTGCAGGTCCACGAGGACTCCAGAAGGCGACTGAGGACAAAAACAACTGCGCCTGCAGCCTCCTTGGCGGAGGGCTGCACCCAAGGTGGGCGACCTCCAGGGGTGCGTGAGTACGGACAAGAAGCAGCAGGCAACCTGGGCCAGCACCACGAGTGGGAAACAGAGGCCCCGTCTGAATCCAGGGCCAGGGTGCCTGTGGCGGAGGGAATTCCAGAGGCCTGGCACCTGGTGGGCCGGCAACAGACTCCGTGGGAGCCGTGGGCCTGCTACAGGGTCCATGGGAAAGAACTGACTCCCCCACTCCCCGTCTAGGCAGGCTGGGTAATACTGGGCAGAGACCTGTGGGTTTAAGGTAAGGTAAAGGGTGGCAAGGGTGGAGGGCCCTATTCAACTGCGCTGTGGTCGCCAGCCCTCAAGCCCGGGAGATTTAAGAAGGACACTGTCATTGCCGATCTTTTGGGATTGGGCTGGGCTGAGAGGCAGGCTTTGTGAAGAAGTCTCTATTGGAAAGTGAACTGAGGTGCTCTGCGACAGCAGCTTGCCTCATGGCCCAACCACCCAGCAGCCATCCAGGGGAGGGGTGGGAATACCTGGGTCCTGCCACAGGACTGAGAAGGACAGTGCCAGATACCCCGGAAACCAGGCAGCCTCCCAGGGGTGAGGGCGCCCACATCACAATCCCGTAGCCTGGCTCTCTCAGAGAGGTCCAGCCGGCCGCAACCAGAAAACCGGTTTGGACAGTTTGAAACCAACAAAGGAGGGCTGGGTTGTTTTTTTGTTTGTTTGTTTGTTTGGGTTTTGTGTGTGTGTGTGGTTTTTTCCCCTTCCCTTTTTTTATCCTCTCTCAACATCTTTTTAAAGTAATCTTATATCTTTTAAATTGTATTGTTGCTCTATCTTTCAATATTCTGTCCCTCATTTCTTTTTCTTTTTGTCCGGTTTTAGTCCTTCCGTTCTTCCCAAATTTTCCGCTTATTCCCCCTTTCTCCTGACTTTTGTGTGTGTGTGCATGTGTGTATGTGTGTGTGTGTGTGTGTGTGTGTTGTATTGTTTGTGTGCTGCTTAGTTTTATTTTAGGTGCATTATTATTTTTTTGCATTATTCTTACTTCTTTTTTTATTTGAAAAATATTTTTGTATTCCTCCTCTTTCTGTACAGGTTTCTTAGTCCCGGCTGGTTGTATTGTACTACCTGACAGGTTCCCACTGCTCTTTCCTCCACAGTGTATTGCTAATTTTCTATACTTCACTTGCTTTCCTTTGCTGTACCACCCAAGCTCTATAACACCCATTTAGACCAGATCATACAGAGTCTATCACGTAAATGTTGCCCTAATATAGTAAATAAGAGCTGTTCTATACAACTGTAATACTTCATAACACATCTCTTGGACCTTAGACCACCTTACAGTTTCCTGAATTCTATTACTCTATTAACTCACATGCTAAACCTAGTTACTAACCTGTACTCCCACCTTACCTCAAAATCTGACCAACCACAACCACATTACTTTCTAGAAACAACTCACAAGCCTCCCCTTCCCAAGAAGAGACTTAACTTATGTCCATCCTTTCTTAAAAGTAGCAAGCTGAGTCAAAGAGCATGGTTAACTCTATACATAGCCTAAAGATTGTCTATTTCTTATCTACTGACTGTGTCTGTAAATAACATAAAATACTCTTCTGCTATCAAAACCATTTTGCCTCCCCCTCCAACTGATCATACATAAACAATAAAGAAAGGAGTAGGTGGAAGCGGAGAACACCAAGATACCTGCAGGAGACTGCACCACTGAATCTCACAGGTACCCTACCACAGAAGTTCACGCCATAAACCCAGAGAACCAGAATGGATGAATTTAAGAAGCAGAGGCCAACAAGAAGAGTATCACAAACAATGGGAAGACAAAGAAACAATCCCCAAAAGAAAGAAAAGGAGGGAGCCTCAGAAAGAATGTTAGATGAAATAGAGGCAAGTCAACTATCAGATACTGAATGCAAAGCACTGGTTAGCAGGAAATTCAAAGAGCTTACAACGAGCTACCAGAAACCACAGGGGAGCTACAATGAACCCTCTGCAAACTATACCAACATGAAAAAGGAAATAGAAACCATCAGTAAAGGCCAAGAGGAAATGAAGAATACAATTTCTGAACTGAAGAACACAGTAGAAGGTATGAAGGGTAGGATTGCTGAGGCTGAAGATAGCATAAGTGAGATCAAAGACAGGATAAAAAGAATCTCCCAGATGGACCAAGTAATAGAAAAGGGACTCAGAAAAAATGAGGAGAATTTAAGAGAAATGCAAGAAAATATAAAACGTAATAATATCTGAATAATAGGAATACCAGAAGGAGAGGAAGAAGAACAAGGGATAGAAAACCTACTTGAAAGAGTAATAACGGAAAATTTTCCTAAGTTGAGGAGAGATAAAGTCTAACGAATACAAGAATCCCAGAGAGTCCCAATTAGGTGGAACCCAAAGAGGTCTACTGCAAGACATATCATCATTAAAATGGCAAACCTCCAAGACAAAGAGAAAATCCTAAAGGGAACAAGAGAGAAAAAGGAACTAACACACAAAGGGGTCCCAATAAGGTTGGCTACTGACTTCTCAATGGAAATATTCCAAGCAAGAAGAGAATGGCAAGAAATATTCCAAGTAATGAGAAACAGAGGCCTACAACCAAGACTATTGTACCCAGCAAGTCTCTCAATCAAGATAGAAGGCCAAATAAAGAGCTTCCAAGACAAAAGAGGTCTAAAAGAATATGCCTCCACCAAACCAGCTCTACAAGAATTACCAAAAGGGCTGCTTTAAGGAAAGGAAGGAAAAGAGAGAGACAGAGAGGAACACAGGTACATAAATGGCAATGAATAAACACCTTTCAATAATAATCTTAAATGTAAATGGATTAAATGCTCCAATCAAAAGGCAAAGAATAGCTGAATGGATAAGAAAGCATGACCCACACATATGCTGCCTACAAGAGACCCAACTCAGGTCAAAAGACCATCACAGACTAAAAGTGAAAGGATGGAAACAAATTTTCCAAGCAAATGGACAAGACAAAAAAAGCTGGGGTAACAATTCTCATATCAGACAAAATAGACTTCAAAAAAGGGGCCATAAAGAGAGACCCAGAAGGTCACTTCATATTACTCAAGGGAAGAATCCACCAAGGACACATTAACATCATAAATATATATGCACTCAACACAGGAGCACCCAAATGTATAAAGAAAATCTTAGAGGACCTCAAGAAAGATATTGACAGCAACACAATTATAGTAGGGGATTTTAACACCCCACTGTCACAAAAGGACAGATCTTCCAAATAAAATATCAACAAAGATATAGCAGCATTAAACGGCACTCTAGATGAAATGCACCTAATTGATATATATAGAGCCTTTCATCCTAAAGAAGCTAAATACACATTCTTTTCAAATGCACATGGAACATTTTCAAAGACATATCCCATGATAGGACACAAAACGAGTCTCAATAAATTCAAGAAAATAGAAATCATACCAAGCATTTTCTCTGATCACAAGGGACTGAAATTGGAAATTAAACCCATAGGGAAAAAAAAAACACCCAAAATCATGGAGACTGAATGGTATGCTATTAAACAATGAATGGGTCAAGATTGAAAGTAGGGAAGAAATCAAAAAGTTTCTGGAAACAAATGAAAATGAACTCACAACAAGCCAAAACTTATGGGACAAAATGAAGGCAGTCCTAAGAGGTAAGTTCATAGCGATACAGGCTTACTTAAAGAAAATAGGAACATTTCAAACAAACAACCTAACCCGATGCCTGCAAGAACTCGAGGAACAACAACTAAGACAGCCCAAAGTAGAAGGAAGGAAATAACCAAGATCAGAGCAGAATTAAATGACATAGAGACTAAAAGCACAATTCTAAGGATCAATGAATCCAGGAGTTCGATTTTTGAAAAGATAAACAAAATAGACAAAACCTTTAAGTAGGCTCATCAAGAAAAAATGAGAGAGGACCCAAATAAACACAATCAGAAATGAAAGAGGAGAAATTACAACTGATACCACAGAAATAGAAGGGATAGTAAGAAATTACTATGCAGAGCTCTATGGCAAGACAGTTTAAAATCTAGGTGAAATAAATAAATTTCTAGAAAAATATAATATTCCAAAACTCAATGAAATAGAAGCAGAAAACCTGAACAGGCCAATAACAGCAGATGAAATTGAAGAAGTAATCAAATCTCCCATCACACAAAAGCCCTGGACTGGATGGTTTCACAGGAGAATTCTACAAAGCTTTTAAGGAAGAACTAACCCCTATTCTTCACAGACTATTCAAAAAAATCCAAAAAGGAGAGAAAACTGCCCAAATGTTTTTATGAAACCAGCACCATCCTAATTCCAAAGCCAGATTGAGACACAACAAAGAAAGAAAACTTCAGGCCAATATCGCTGATGAACATAGATGCTAAAATCCTCAATAAAATATTGGCAAATGGCATCCAACAATACATCAAAAAGATCATACACCACTACCAAGTGGAATTCATCCCAGGGATGCAAGGATGGTTCGATATTTGTAAATCAGTAAATGTAATACTTCACATAAACAAAAGCAAGGACAAAAACCACATGATCATATCAATCGATGCGGAAAAAGTTTTGATAAGGTATAACACCCATTTATGATAAAGGTACTGGAAAATGGGAATAGAGGGAGTATTCCTCAATATAATAAAGGACAAATATGAAAGACCTGCAGCCAACATCATACTCAATGGGCAAAAACTAAAAGCTTTTCCACTAAGATCAGGAACAAGACAAGATTATTCACTTTCACCACTTGTATTCAATATAGTATTGGATGTTCTAGCCACAGCGATCATACAAGAAAAGGAAATAAAAGACATCCAAATTGAAAAGGAGGAAACAAAACTGTCATAGTTTGCAGATGACATGATATTTGTACATGGAAAATCCTATAGCCTCTACCAAAAAACTGCTGGAACTAATAAATGAATTTGGCAAAACAGTGGGTTACAAAGTCAATATCCATAAATCAAAGGCATTTTTGCATACCAACAATGAAACAACAGAAGCAGAAATCAAGAAAAAAAATCCCATTCGATATAGCAGAAACAAAAATAAAATATCTGAGAATAAATCTAACCAAGGAGGTAAAAGACCTGTATTCAGAAGACTACACAACACTGAAGAAAGAAATCAAGGAAGACACAAACAAATGGAAACATATACCGTGTTCATGGATTACAAGAGTTAACATCATCAAAATGTCCATACTACCCAAAGCAATTTACAGATTCAATGCAATACTTATTAAAGTACCAATGGCATATTTTGCAGACATAGGACAAACACTTCAAAAATTTATATGGAAGCATAAAAGACCCTGAATAGCAGCTGCAATTTTGAGAAAGAAGAACAAAGTAGGAGGGATCACAATACCTGATTATCAAACTGTATTACAAGGCCACTGTAATCAAAACAGCCTGGTACTGGCATAAAAACAGGTACATAGACCAATGGAATAGATCAGAGAGCCCAGAAATAAACCCATATCTCTACAGTGAATTAATATTCGACAAAGGTGCAGTAACATAAAATGGAGTAAAGACAGCCTCTTCCACAAATGGTGTTGGGAGAACTGGACAGGTACAGGTAAAAAAATGAAACTCGAGCACCAACTTACACCATACACCAAAATTAATTCAAGGTGGATAAAAGACTTAAATATAACCCCTGCAACCATTAAAGCCCTAGAGGAGAACATTGGCAGGAAAATCTCAGATATTCCACGCAGCAATGTTTTTACTGATACATCCCCTAGAGCAAGGGACATCAAGGAAAGAATAAACAAATGGGATCTCATCAAAATTAAAAGCTTCTGCATGGCTAAGGAAAACAGTATCAAGATAAAAAGAGAAGCAACTGTATGGGAAAGCATATTTGCCAATGATACCTCAGACAAAGGTTTAATCTCCAAAATATACAAAGAATCCACACGACTCCACTCCAAGAAGACGAGCAACCCAATTAAAAAATGGGCAAAGGACTTGAACAGACACTTCTCCAAGGAGAACATACAGAGGACCCAGAGACACATGAAAAGATGCTCGATATCACTAGCTATCAGGGAGTTGCAAATCAAAACCACAATGAGATACCACTTAACACCAGTCAGAGTGGCTTCCATAAACAAAGAAACAAACAGCAAATGTTGGAGAGGTTGTGGGGAAAAGGGGACCCTAGTTCACTATTGGTGGGATTTGCAGACTGGTACAACCACTGTGGAAAACAGTATGGAATTTTCTAAGAAAACTAAAAATGGATGTGCCTTTTGATCCAGCAATTCCACTGTTAGGCATATATCCTAACAACCCTGAAACACCAATCCCAAAGAACCTATGCATCCCAATGTTCATAGCAGCACAATTTACAATAGTCAAGAGTTGGAAGCAACCTAGATGCCCATCGGTCTATGACTGGATCAAAAACTATGGTACATTTACACAATGGAATTCTATGCTGCAGAAAGGAAGAAGGAGCTCTTACCCTTTGCAACATCATGGATGGGACTGGAAAGCATTAGGCTGAGCGAAATAAGCCAGGCGGTGAAAGACAAATACCATATGATATCACCATTAACAGGAATCTAAACAACAAAACAAACAAGCAAGCAAAATGTATCCAAAGACGCTGAAATACAGAACTGCTGACAGGGTCCAGAGGGGTAAGGGGAGATAATCACAGGGGAAAAGGGCAAGGACTCACATGAACAAGTATAAAGGACACATGGACAATAACTAAGGTGGGGCGCGGAAATGGGAGGTAGGTGGGTAGCACTGGGGGGGACAGGGCTGGGAATACAAGACAGAAAACTGTACTTGAACAAGAATTTAAAAAAAACAACACCTTTGAAATGATTAATTTTACTTGTGTATTTGTAACAAAGCAATATCATAATAAATAGTATATTTTAAAATGCACAGCTGCATATATACATTTATCTATGGTAGATAGTCGATAGTGTATTTGTACTGTTCAGCTTCTTTATGTGCAGAAGTTAATTCTGGTTGTGTCTTTTTTAAAAATTAATTAACTGACCATGTGCTTTGTAAATTTCCCCTCAATCACAGAAATCAATTTAAATTAAGGAATATGCTATTAAACTTGCATAATATCATTTGGGACAGCCAGCAGCTTAAAGTCTCAAATCCAGTCTTTAATATTAATATTCATTTTTAGCCATTGAAATAGACAGAAATTAAAAAGTTCTCAAACCCTCATTTGTCTTATTGAACTTGCTTTTTCAGTTGATTTTCAGACTGCAATTCCTAGTTTGTTAAAAACAATGCACTATGCATCATACTTCTGTATAAATGATGACATTAATCTAACATCCTTATAGATCTTTGCTCCTTTCAAACTGCTTTAGAAATAATTCCTGCCACTATGTACCCTGATACATACAGATTTGTCTAGGATCTGGAGCTGATGCAAAACATAAATGCAAAAAATGTGAAAATTATTGTTGTGTCTTGAGTTATTATCACATTGTCTCATATCTCCTGCCATAAGACAAAGTAGTGCACAAAATAATTGTTGAGAAAAGAATTTTCATTATCAAGTTTTTGGTCACAATGCTATTTTTCCGGTTGTATAGATAAAGGTTTACAAATGATATCTTTATCCACTGGGTTTACTCCAAGGCTTTGAGCTAGCAGTTCATGCATATTAATATTGATTTATATAAACTGCATGCCATTGAAAGGAATGGGAGCATTCATTAATGTAGACATTGAAATTAAAGTTTATGTAGCTATATCAGTACTCAGTTGAATTTAATGGCATTTTTAATATTATTGCACATAGCTTTACCTTCTTAAATTGCAGACATTATGGTTTAGAAATTACCATCAACCAGAATGATTTCTACTCCTTCCTTTCAGAAAATTCTCCCCAGTCTGAAACATGGTGACTCCAGTCTGCAGATTTCAAAGCAATTGCATTATTTACTCCATCTATTATCATGTGTAAAACTGTACAATTCTTTGTACAAATTTTATAATTTTCAGTTTTATAGACAGAACCTTGGAGTGGCTACATAAACTACTCCAAATTCAGTACATGGTTTTTTCACCCTGCAGCCTTGTTAAACACATTTATTCGTTTCGATATTTTGTTCTAGTGGCACACTTAGAATTGTCTGTATGCATGAACATGCCATCTACAAATACATTTTTACCTTTTCCTTTACAATATTTTAATGGTGGGTTTTCTTCTTCTTTTTTATTTTTAAACAGTTGCCCTACTGAGATTCTTAAATACAATGTTGAGCAGAAGTGGTAGGAGCAGAATACATTTGTGTTTATACTAATCTTTGGAGAAATGTATTCGGTCTTGCACCATTAAGTATGATGTTAGCTGTAGGATTTTCATATAGATATGCCTTTTATTAGGCTGAGAAATGTTCCTCCACTTCCTACTTTTTTTAGTGTTTTTTTTTTATTCCAGAGGCCTGTTGGGTTTTGCCAAATAACTTTGTCTCTATTGAGAAGGGCTTATCTTTTATTATATTGATACAGTATATTAAAATAAAATTTTACATGTCTAATCAAACCATAAAATCTAGAGACAAATGCCACTTGATCGTAGTATATAGTTCTCTTAATATATGATGAATTTACTTTGCTAGTCTTTT
Source organism: Sturnira hondurensis (assembly GCF_014824575.4). Lineage (NCBI taxonomy): Eukaryota > Metazoa > Chordata > Mammalia > Chiroptera > Phyllostomidae > Sturnira > Sturnira hondurensis. The sequence goes on along the minus strand of NW_028090395.1, from coordinate 52,487 downwards.
GTCTAGGGTTTTTGCATCTATATCTATAAGGTACTTTCTCTGTACATTTATTTTCTCATGATGTCCTTGGTTTGGGTATAAGGGTAATAATACTGGCCTTATAAAATGAATTGAGCCCTGGCTTGTGTGGCTCAGTAGATTGAGCACTGGCCTGTGAACTGAGAAGTCAATGGTTCAATTCCCAGTTAGGGCACATGCCTGGGTTGTGGGCCAGGTCCCCAATTGGGGGTACAAGAGGAAACTGATGCATGTTTCTTTATCACATCAATGTCTCTCTTTCTTTTTCTCTCCCTACCCCTCTCTCTAAAAGTAAATAAATAGCCCTAGTGGGTGTGGCTCAGTGAATTGAGTGCCAGCCTGCAAAGTAAGGGGTCACTGGTTTGATTCCCTGTCAGGGCATATGCCTGGGTTACTCAAGAGTTAACCAGATATTGATGTTTCTCTCCCTCTCTCCTTCTTGTGCCCTCTCTCTAAAAAATAAGTAAATAAAACCTTTAAAAAAGTAAGTGAAGGTAAATAAATAAAATCTTTAAAAGAAATAAAAATAATACAATGAATTGAGACGTGCCTCTTCTTCTTCTGTTTTTTTTAAGGGTTTGTCAAAATTAATATTACCTCTTCTATAAAAATTTGGTAGAATTAATTAGTCAAGATACTTAGGCCTGGACTTTTCTTTGTGAAAAAATATTTTATTACTAATTAATTTAACAAATATATTTCCTTGTTATGTCTAGTTAGATACTCTGTATCTTCTTGAGTGGGTTTTGATAGTTTATGTCTTTTAAGAATCTGTTTATTTCATCTAGGATTTCTTATTTTGTTGGAAGACAATTTTTCACAATATTCTCCTGTAATAATTTTTATCTTTCTATGGGTGGTAGCAATGTTATTTTTTTCATTCCTGATTTTAGTAATTTGAGTTGTATTTTTATTTTCTTGGTCTGCCTAAAGATCTGTCAATTTTGTTGATCTTTTCTTAGAACAAACTATTGGCTTTATTGATTCTTTCTATAGTTTTTCTATTATGTATTTTATTAACTGCCCTTCTGTTATTTATTCCCTTCATTTTGGTAATTCTCACACTATTTCAAGCCTTTTAATTCTGACTTGTTATGGTAAGCTGTCATCAGTGATCTTTGAAGTTACTATTGTAATGTGGGGGGGGTGCTATGGCATCCCATATAATATGCTAAACTTAATAAATGTGTTTTCTAACCTAAGTATTATAAGTGACTGCAGATGCTGTGGAAATAGCCAGAGAACAAGGATTAGAAGTGGAGTCTGAAGAGGTGATTGGATGGCTGCGGTCTCACAGTAAAGCTGGAAAGAAAGAGGACTTGCTCCTTATGAATGAAAAACAAAGGGGTTTCTTGGCATAGAATCTCCTCCTGCTGAAAATGCTGTGAAGATTGTTGAAATGACAATCAAAGATAAGAATATCACCTAAATTTAGTGGATGAAACAGGAGCAGAATTCGAGGACTGGCTCCAAATTTAAAAGATGATCTACTGTTTGTAACACTATCAAACAGCATCACAAGCTATAGAGAACTTAATTACTTGAGAAACAGTCAATTGATGTGGCAAACTTAATTGTCATTTTATTTTTAAATATTCCTACAGCCACCCCAACCCTCAGCAACCACCACCACTGCACTGAAGGCTCAGATAATGGTTAGCAGTTTTTAGAAACAAAATATTTTTAATTAAGGTACTTGCATTTCTAAAACATAATGCTATAAAACACTTAATATATTACAGTATAGTATAAACAGAACTTTTATATAATCTGGGAAAATAAATTACGTATGACTGACTCTATTGAAATATTTACTTTGTGGTGGTGAACTGAAACCAAACCTGCACTATCTCAAAGTTATGCCTATACAAAAGTTCTTCAATTGCCTTTGCTATTGTTTTATTTTTTGTCATTGTTATTCTTTTGGATTTAGGTTACTATCTGGTGTTTTGTTTTGTTTTATATACCAATGGTGCTTGGGACAACTCACCTCCATTGTGCTAATATTGTCAATATATTATATTTTTGCTCAAAAATATTATTAAAAACTACCCTGCCTGGTTTCAGAAGCTGTAACCCCACCATGGCTAAGGCTGAGTGAGTGACCTTCAGACCATAAGCCACTAAGGACACAAAGCTTATCTACCTGGCAGGGGCACCGCCTCAGCCCCTTTTACTTTACCCTGCCTGGCCCCCAGTGCATGATCGGTTAGCCAATGACCGGTAAGATTCCTCAATGGAGGGACGACCTAAGAGGCATGATCATGGGGGCCCCAGGGAAGGACTTGGGGGGCTACAGCAAAAGGGGGTGATGGACCCTCACCCCTCAGTTTTGACATAGCCTGAGCCCTCAATCTGTCTGTGAGAAGTCTCCTAATCTCTTGGCTGCCTTACTTCCCCTGCTTGACTAAAAAATGACAAAGGGTGGCGCAGCCTTGTGCTGGAAAGGGTAGGTTCCCTGGGGTAATCAGTCCTGAGAAAGAATATGTAAAATCCTGTGAAACCTGCTTTGCTAAGAATGTTCTTAATTAAATGATAAGGGTCCGAGCAGGAAGTGAGTTTGTTCCCCAAAGTTTTATAGCCCCTTAGCTAACAGACCCTGACTCAGAAAGGCTCTTGTAGTTCTTTGTATGCTATCTATTGTTTGATCCTTACTGTCTGACAATGATTAATGACCTTTACCTGTACTCCCGTGCAAAATGAACCCAATAAAAGCCCATTGAGGAAAAGGCTCTTGGCTCTTCTCCTTTGAGAGATCCGCCATCTTCCCTCCCCAAGCAGATCATGTCTTGGTAGACTTATTCTCATCCTTGGAGGCCAGGGGGTCCCTGTGGGTGGAACCCCCTAAAATATAATTATATACATATTATTTTATATAATTGCTTTTAAAATCACTGAAGAATGAAGAAATATGTATTTATAATGCCATTTTATAATATTAGTTTTCCTAGTGCTGTTTCTGTTTTTGTGTAGATTTGAATTGTTATCAGGATTATAAGTTTTCAGTCTAGAGACTTCCTTCAGTATTTCTTTTTTAAAGGTTTTGTGTATTTATTTTTAGAGACAGGGGAATGGAGGAAGAGAAGAATAGAAACATCAATGTGTGGTTGTTTCTTGTGCACCCCCTACTGGGGATCTGGCCTGCAATCCAGGCACGTGCCCTGACTGGTAATCAAATCAGCGACCCTCTGGTTGGCAGGTCAGCACTCAATCCACTCAACCATACCAGCCAGAATTCATTGTTATACCCTTTAACTTTTCTTCTTTTAACCCTTTCCATACTTCATTTTAGACCTCAGTACATACAGCTTGTTTTCATTTTTAGCCTCATCCAAATTGCAACCTCTATCTAAGATACCCTTAATGTGACACTAGTAGTTTAGATACCCAATCCCTTACTTTCCATTTCTGCCTATTTTCTTGCCCCCAATTTTTCCTGAGCCTGGAGTCCTGTTTTTTCCTTCTAGTTTTCAGGCTTTGATAGGTCCAGCTAAGCATCAGTGTATTTTTCCCCACACTGTTGTCCCTAGCTCCCTACAAACTTTGATCAGCAGGTCAAGGCCTAGTTTTCTTGTTATCCCTGTTGTCTCTAGTCACCGCTCTCCAAACTTGAGTGCAGTTTTGTTTCCAGAGGCAATTGCCCTAACCAATGCTTATATCTATTTTTCCTTGCATACTAATATCCATTTTACATTAATGTAAGCAAAAAAGATCCCATGTAAATATTGTAAATAATACAAGTGTTATTTAAAGGTGATATTTCAATGGCAAGTATCTTGGGGTTTAATGCAATTCACTGAAATTTGACAAATACCAGTCCTGATGTGTCCAACACAGTTTTAGACATGTAGTAGAAACTCAGTGAAGTTGGGTAGTTTTTCTTCCAGATGTTATGTTTCATAATTAAACACATTAATGTTGCATGGTATAATTAGGCAATTGAATTTTCAATTTATACCTGTCCTCTCCTCAATAAAACTGAAAGATTTTCAGTGTGCTCCTTGTATCCACTTTTCAGGGGAAAAAAAACTATGTAAATAAGAGAGAAATGTGAGTGAGATAAAAGTGGATGAGTACTATTACTTGTGAATTTTGAATTGCTAAATAAATTCTAACTGAAATTTTCAAAGCCAATATGGGTAAGAAATGTAAAGAATAAAGATTTATGGGAAGAAAGGTTAAAGAATAATGATTATGTGAAGAAGAGCTTTTTGTTGTTTCACCTCATGAGTGGAGAAAAGTTAATGTGATCCATATACATTTCTAAATACTTAATTGATTGTACTGTACTCCACTTAGAAAAGCTGTGCTGTTCTTTATATGTATCCAAATGTGTAAGCTATGATTTTCTAAATGTATTCTAAGTGTACAGAAGCACTCTCAAACATACAAATAAGAACACAATGCTCAGTGTGTCACAGTCTTTAATGACATCTTGAACAGCCTCTTAGAGTCTTTAAAATGAATGTACCTTGTAGCTATGACTTTTAACGTTAGCGATTATCCATTTCCCTCTTCTGCTTCATGCTCCACAGATTTTGCAGATGGTTTACTCTTATTAAAACACCTGCCTGTGCCTCTGAATCACATTCAAGTTAATGATTTTGACATTAGGTCATATTATCTCTTTCTGCCTTTGTTCATTGTTCTTGCTTCTTTCCTTTATTTCAGACCATCCTGGGTCAAGTTCACCAGGGGATAGACTCTGAGGTAGAGATTTACATTCAGGAGGTGGTTCCTTGTTTCCAGGGTGCGGCTGTGGCTGACAACAAAACCTGAAAGAGAGTGAAGGAAACGAGATTCCTTTGCGGCAGAGTTTTAATGAGAAGCAGTTAAAAGAAAGATTTTAGACATTTTCAGGGTAGCTCTGGAGCTGACGAAGCACTTCAGAGATGTTTTTAAATGACAAGGGGCCAAGGTTTTGTTTCTTCACATTGGCCAGTAATTGGATGTTGGCGGGCACTTGGGAGACGCAGCTACCCTGGTTGAGGGCAATTACTTGGTGTGGCCACTGGGCAGCAAATTCTTGGAGTTTGAAACACGAGTGAGTGTTTCAGTCCTCGAGAGGTATACCTCAGTGACATACAGAGTGATGTGCAAGCATCCTTGTAAAAAACATGTCAAAAGTCGTCTTTCCTCTTCCAGACTTAGGTTGGAAATTTTCTTTACACTTTCTTAGATGCCATCAGCTCTTACAGAGACTAAACCAAAGGAAATCTATATTTACAAATTCTCTTTCCTTTGGTAAATATATGTTTAAATCATTAATATGTGTTAAAATATATATTTAGTATATATTTAAGTCATTAATGCTACATTTTAATAAACAGCTGTCTCTCTATAACAAAGACTAAAGTGTATGGCTATTATTTAAGATCATAACTATTTAGAAATTATATATCGAGAGCATGCATTTGTTGTTACAATATACTCTGTGTTGATAGAATCACCTTTAAAGGTAAATCGTTAAGATATGTTAGTGCAACTACAGCTTTACATTTACATATTAGGGGTGACTCCCAAAAAACCAGAATTTATTTATAAACAATTATGTATTTCCTCTTACATATTTAAACTTCAGTCACCTTCAAAGTATGCTCCATTGGATGCAACACTCTGGAGACATTTTTTTCCACTGCTCTAACAGTTTTCAAACTCGAGATTTTTATGCCTTTTAGTGCTTCTGCTGTTTTTTGTTTCACCTCTTCCACATCAGCAACATGTTTCCTATTGAGGACTTTTTTCATCCAGGGAAACAAACAAAAGCCAAAAAAGTCACTCAGGATGAGATCAGGTGAGTAGGGAGTGTGAAGCATGGAGGTCATGCTATTTTTGGTCAAAACCTGCTGAACACTCAGTGTGGTGTGGGCAAGTGCACTTGTGTATCACTCATCATGAAATGGGCAAATATGTTTAGTCTTCAAAAAAAATTCACTGGAGCCAAATTCAGTCTCTCACAACAATGCCAGCACACTATACCCTACATGAGCACACTACACAAGCACACTATAGCCCTTATATAGCCCCTACATGAGCCCCACCCTTCAGAAGATAATTCCATTTGGGGGGGATCCCCTCTTGTATATTACATGCACTATATTTGTTTATGAAATGAAATGATATTTTAAATTATAACATTTTCTTGAAAAATACATATTAATTACAGTAAAACATCATGAATAATGTCAAAAAAGATATACTGCCAAAAGCTTAGTAATGTGAATGAATTGCAAAGATATTAACATAGTTTTTGAAACTTTGACATGAATGTCGAACCTCTGATTTTTTTCTACACTCTATTTATGGATAGGTAGGTAGTGTAGTTTTTGTCAGTTAAATAATACAAATATCTTATTTGTCTTCATTGTCATTTCTTTTTAGGGAAATATTGCTTTCATTATGGTAAATCAAAAACATATATATATACAAGTTAGGGAAAATTATATAATGAGATCACATGTATCCATGACCCAACCTAAACATTTATCACTCTCTAGGGATCTCTTTAGATTTTTATTTTTTTTAATTTTTATTTATTTTTAGAGAGAGGGGAAGGGAGAGAGAAAGAGGGAGGAAAACATCAATATGTGGTTATCTCTCACATGCTCCCAACTGGGGATCTGGCCCTCAACCCAGGCAAATGCCCTGACTGGAAATCAAACCGATGACCCTTTGGTTCACAGGCCAGCACTCAATACACTGAGCCATGCCAGCCAGGGTTAGATTTTTCTATTACACAAGGCTTTCCTGCAGCATCCCATGGCTGTGCTTTGAGAGTCAGGGCCTTCCTCACACAAGAGGTAGTGGTAGCTTTGAATCATTTCCAGAATGCTTCTTTTAAAAAAAGAAGTTTGAATTATGTTATTCAAACATTACATACATAAAAGAATACACAAATCAATTGTATAGCTCAATGATTTTTTTAAAAATAAACTGGATACACATGCATAATGAACACTCAGGTCAGGCACAGAACATTACCAGCATTTCAGAGCCCCCTTGGAGTTTTATGTGGGCTCTGTTCGAATATGTTAGTTTTGCTTGTTTTACAAATTTATATAGATGACTGAATTGTATAATATGTACTATTTTGTGTCAGGCTTTTTTCTCTCCACATTGTGAGATTTGTTTGTGGAGTTTTAGTTCATTTATCTTCATTCTGTTGAGTGCCCCATTACATAATATACCACAATTTATTTATCCACTTTACTATTGATAGACATTTGGATTGTTTTCAATATGGACTTATTACAAATGCTGCTACTACAAATAATCCTGTGCACATTTTCTATGCATGTGTTTCTGGTCGGTATGTACCTAGGAGTGGAATTATTATGTCTCATGTTCTGCATATAATGAGCTTAAATAAACATTGCCAGCTTCAATCCTGGTTGTTTCTATTTACATTCCCACCTGCATACATAAAAGTTCAGCTTATGCCACACCCTCTCCAGGATTTTTAATTTTAGTCATTCCAGAGAATGTGAGGAGGTATCACATTGTAATTTTAATTTGCGTATCTCTGATGATTAACAAGTTTGAGTACCTTTACATATATTTCCATACTGCTTTTTATAAAGTCTTTTTGAATGTCTTAGCCATTTTTATTGGTTTGTGTATCTTTTTAAATTGAATTTCTTATTGAATGACAGGATTATTAAATATTTTTATTGAATTATTCTTGATCCATGAATCTTTTGTCAGACATTTGCATTGCAAATATTCCCCTCGTGTGGCTTGCCTTTTCACTGTCTATCTTAATGGTGTTCTTTCATGAACAGAAGTGTTTTTGTCTTTCCTTAGCTGGTGCTTTTTATATCCTATTTGTGAAATTTTTACTGATCTCAAAATAATCTGCCCTGCTTTCTTCTAAAATTTTTATTGTTTTTCACTTCACAGTTAGATACTCAATTCGTCTGGAGATGCTTTTTGTGCACAGCACCAGGAGTGCAGCTGGACTGTTTTCCTGGACCGATCATTATTGTTGATGATCAATTCAGCAACATGTGTGTCATGAGCATCTTTCCCATCCTGCACTGCAGCATGATTTTCATCATCAGTTGTAGCCCACCCTTTCCATTGGTATATGGTTATGCCAATGCCACACTAGTACTATTGCTTTCTTCCAGCTTTGTTGTTCTTCAAAACTGACTTTGACTTGCTAGTCTTGGTCCTTTGCACTTCACATGCCTTTTAAAATTATCATTTGCATTCAACATTATTTTGTAGTAGCTATACATGTTCAGCATAGTGGTTAGACAATCATGTATTTTTCATAGTCTTTCCCCCAATATTTCCAGTACCCACCTGGCCCCACACATATTTATTACAATATTATTGGCTTTGTTCCCTATGCTGCACTTTATATTCCCATGACTATTTTGTAAGCTCCATGAAATATCACCTCACACCTGTCAGGATGGCCATCATCAATAAATCAATGAACAGCAAGTGTTGGCAAGAATGGGGAGAACAGGAACCACAATACACTATTGGTGAAAATGTATTGGTGCAACCAGTAGGGAAAAGATCATCGATTTGTACTTCTCAATCCCTTCACTGTTTTGACCCAGTCCCCCAAACCCCTCCCTCTGGCAATCACCAGTCTGTCCTCTATATCTATGACTCTGTTCCAATTTGTTAGTTTGGTTTTTTCTTTAGATCCAATTCATTACTGGTAATTGGTCTGTTCAGATTTTCTCTTTCTTCTTGATTCAGTTTTGAAAGATTAGATGTTTCTGGGAATTTATCCATTTCTTCATTATTGTCCATTTTTTACATATTTTTGTAATGTTTTATTCTAATCCTTTGTAGTTCTGTGGTGTTAGTTGTTACTTCTCCTCTTTTACTTTTAATTTTATTTAATTGAGTCCTTTCTTCTCTTCCCTAATGAGTCTGGTTGAAAGTTTAGTAATCTTGTTTCTCTTTTCAAAGAGGCAGCTTTTGACTCCATTGGTTTCTTAATTATTTTAGACTCTATTTTATTTATTTCCACTCTGATTCTTATTATTTCCATCCTTTGGACTTTGTTGTCCTTCTTTTAGCTTCTATAGATGTAAGGTTAGACTGTTTATTTGAGATTTTTCTTTTTGTTTTGAGGTAGTTTTATATTGCTATGAATTTATTTCCTTTTTAAGACTGTTTTTGCTGTGTCCCACAGATTCTGAGTTGTTTTGTTTCTATTTTAATTTGTCTCAGTATAACTTTTGCTTTCTCTTTTGACCTCACCATTAACCAATTCCTTGTTTAGTTATGTGTCACATGGCCTCCATGTATTTGAGTGTTTCTGTTCTTTTTTTCTTTTAATTGGTTTCTATTTCCCTACAATGGCAGTCAGGAAAGATGCTTGACTTGATTTCAATCTTCTTAAATTTATTGAAGCTTCTTTATGTCCTAACATATATTTTAACCAGAAAAATCTTTATGTACACTTCAAAAGAATTTAGTGTTTTGCTTTGGGTAAAATGTTCTGAAAACATAAATTATATCCATCTGTTCTAGTGTGTCATTTAAGGCCACCGTTTCCTTGTTGATTTTCTCTCTGGAAGATCTATCCATTGATAATCAATGAAGTGTTAAAGTCCTAGTCTATGAATGTACTACTCTTTTTTTAAAGATTTTATTTATTTATCTTTAGAGGGGAAGGGAAGGAGAGGAGAGAAATATCAATGTACGGTTGCCTCTCGTGAGTCCCCTGCTGGGAACTGGCCTGCAACCCAGGCATGTGCCCTGACTGGGAATCGAACCGCGATCATGTGGTTCACAGGCCAGCGCTCAGTCCACTGAGCTACACCAGCCAAGGCTGAATGTACTACTCTTGATCTCTCCTTTTTTGTCCACCAATATTTGCTTTATATATTTAGGTGCTCCTATGTTGGGTGTATACATGTTTACTAGGATTCTATCTCCTTATAGGATTGATCCTTTTAGCATTATTTAATGTTAACTTATTTATTAAAGTAAGTTCCAGTTATATTATCTTATCATATGACAATGATAGCACACACTTTCTACATGTGAGACCTAGGAAAATGATTCATTTTTTAAGAAAATTTCTCTGCATTTAATTGTACCACAAAAATACATACATGCAAGATAATTCTGAAGTTGAACACATGCAGTGAGTCTAGCATAGTGCTTCACACATAGTGAATGACCAATTAATGTAAGTTGACTTAGAGATGAAGTTATGAAGTCTGTCTGTAATCTCTATGACTATGCAGATCAAATGAAAGAACAGGTATGAAAGTTGGAAATGGAAGTAGTAGGATAGGGACTTTTTAAAATATGTGTGTCTATTTGTGAACAGATATAAGGAAGGGAGTAAAATTTTCATGGTAATGGTAGGCAATGGTGAAGAACCTATTCAAGAAAATATTAGCCCTGCCTGGTGGGGCTCAGTGGATTGAGCATCAGCCTGAGAACCAAAGGGTCATCAGTTCAATTCCCAGTCAGGGCACATGACTGGGATGTGGCTCAGGTCCCCAGTAGGGGATGGACATGAGAGGCAACTACACATTGATGTTTCCCTTCCTCTTTTTCTCCCTCTTTTCCCCTTTCTCTAAAAATAAATAGATAAAATATTTTTTTAAAATAAAAGAAAATATTACCATTGTATGGTGCCCATATAATATTTGTTCACTTGTATCTCAAATTATTTCACTTCTATTACATTATTTTTTATAAATTTGATTTTTATTTAAATTATCAAAAATTCTATGTAACATAGCATGTTTATAATATTTAAACTTTTTTTCTAGATGCAATATTTTTTACCCAGTTGTAACCACACAATGCAACTTATAATGTTTTTTAAATGATCTTTATTGAATTTATGGAGAACGTTCAGATGATAAATTTAACAGAATCTCTAGAAACACTTGGTAGGGCTTTGTCTGACCCTTAGTGTATGTTTGCTATCACTGGGTCCTATAAATTTGCAATCTGATAAAATTAACAGTATATCTGTCAGTAGAAATGATGTTAACAAAGTACAGATATTTTCTTCATTGATTTGCTGACTAAATACAGATCAATGGCTTGATATTCTGGTGAACTGTTTCTCAAGGTGTGTCTTTTTGATATACCCAATTGTTTTGTGTTTCAATCTGCAACTCCATCTAACCCTACTAAGACTTATGCTATACAAATTTGTATCAATTGGGGAGCCACATTTTGAATTTTAGAATTTAAATTTTAAGAGAAATTCACCCCTAATTGAACTTAGTCCTCCAGAGAACTACAGGAGTGGATTCTCAGTTCGACTATACTGTCAAAAGTGCCCCCACAAATTGGACAGAGGTACTTCCAACCATCATCAGTTAGTGTGATCATAACCCTCAAATTATCCTTAGAAACTTTGTTATGAAGTGCATTTTCAAATTTGGTCTGTGGCAATTTCTCCTTGTTAGCATCAGTTGATGTGGACATTTTTTTGCCTGTCTTCCTCTCACAGAGGGCATCGCAGAAGTGCACCCTCAGGGGTCTTCTAAATGTTGTGGATCTCTCACTATTTCTGGAAGTATTGGAGCCTATTAGAAGTGCTCTAAATCTTGGCTTTACACGCATGGTATTACGATGGCCTAAAATGTGAGAGAAATATCCCTCACAAGCCATGCGAAGAAACATTCTTTGCCTCTCGTGAATGTTAGTAAATGGTATTTTCCAAGAAAGTGAAAACTGGAAAGGGATTTTGTAATTTATGTTGACATAACAGATCTTTCCAGTTTCCCTCTGAATGTTTCCTGAGTTGAAACTTGGTATATTGGGTGAGGGAGTTATTGGATTAGTTTCATTCGTATTTGCTAGTGGTGTATTCAGAGGGGTAATTCTCCCTAATCCTGACTTAGCAAAGACCTCTTTACTAGGAATGCAAATCTCTACTAGATGAGAATCTTCTTTTAAATCTTCTTGAGGTTCCTCTTTGTTCTTCTCTACTTCAAGCTCATTGTTTTCTGTGGGTTGAAGAACAGCATGCTCCTGCTCATTTGCTGTGTTAAGCTCCAGATCCATTGCATTGCTTTCAACCTGAGCAATCATATCTGTCTCAGCAAAAGCAGGCTCTCTATCCACACTAAAGTCATTTGGAGCCTCATCTTCTGAATGTCTGAGAATGTTATCAGCTGGATCACTTTCTTCTTTAGTAGGAGAAGACATTATGGGTTCTATTTATGAAAAAAGAAAAATATTTATTAAATTGAGGAATTTTTAAATTCATACCAAATCTGTTCTTTAGCTTTCACAGAAAGCATGTAGATGTGTTATTCCTGAGTTTTTCATACCTTAAATATATATTATATAATATATATGATATAATATAACATATAGCACATATTTATAAGTACATAAATAGCAAGAGGATACTTCATAATACCCAAGGGAAAAATTCATAAAGAAGACATTAACATTATAAACATATATGTACCCAACATACCAGCACCCAAATATATAAGGCAAATTTTGGAGGACTTCAAGAAAGATATGGACAGCACCACACTTATACTAGGGGATTTTAACACCCCACTGACAAAAATGGACAGATCTTCCAAACAAAATATCAACAAGGATATTGTGGTACTGAATAATGTATTAGATCAAATGGGCAAATATATTATATATTTATAATAATAAATATATAATATTTATATATTATAAATATACGATATATATTAATATATATATTATATAGCCCATTTGATCTAATACATATACTATATATAATATATACTACATATATTATATATAATACTATATATAATATATTATATATACTATATACTATATAATATGTTATATAATAATATAGTATAATATAATACTATATATAGTATATATAGTATATATACTATATACTATGTAGTATATATAATTTTATATATGTATTATATATATATTATATATATTTCCAAGTATATATATACATATACAAACTTTCATCCCCCAAAAGCAAAATATACACGCTTTTCAAATGCACATGGGACATTTTCAAAGACACACCACATGATAGGACACAAAACAAGCCTCAACAAATTCAAATTGAAATCATATCAAGCATTATTTTGGACCACAGTGGCTTGAAACTAGAAACCAACCTCAAGAAAAAACTCAAAAAGAGTAAAATTCATGAAGATTGAATAACATGTTATTAAACAATGAATGGGTTAATGAGATCAAGGAAGAAATCAAAAAGTTTCTGGAAACAAATGAAAGTCAACATACAATAGCCCAAAACCTATGGGACACAATGAAAGCACTCCTGAGAGGGAAGTTCATAACAGTACAGGCCTGCCTATGAAAGACAGACAAGTTTCAAATAAATGACCTAACCTTATATGTAAAAAAAAAAAACTAAAAAATCAACAACAAGCAAAACCCAGAGAAAGTAAAAAGACAGAACTATTTGAGATTAGAGTAGAATTAAATGACATAGAAACTAAGAACAATTCAAAGGATCAATAAATTCAGGAGCTGGTTCTTTGAAAAGATACACAAAATTGACAAGCCTTTAAGCAGACTCATTGAGAAAAACAGAAAGAGGAACCAAATAATTAAAATCAGAAATGAAAGAGGAGAAATTACAATAAATAACACAGAAATACAAAGGATTGTGAGAAATTACTATGAACAACTATATGCCAAGAAATTTGAAAACTTGGGTGAAATGAACAAATATCTAGGAACATATAGCCTTCTAAAACTGAATCAAGAAGGAGCAGAAAGCCTGAACAGACCAATAACAAGTGAAATTGAAGTAGTAATAAAAAAAAAAACTCCCAGCACAAAAAAGCCCTTGACTGAATGGTTTCACAGGAGAATTTTACAAAATATTTAAGGAACAGCTAACTACTATCCTTCTCAAATTATTCCAAAAACTCCAAGAGGGAAGACTCTAAAACTCCTATGAAATGAGCATCATCCTAATCCCCAAAACAGGTAGAGCCACAACAAAGAAAGAAAAGTACATGCCAATATCACTGATGAACTTAGATGCTGAAATCCTCAACAAAATACTGGCAAACTGCATCCATCAATATATTAAAAAGATCATACACTCTGATCAAGTGGGATTCATCCCAAAGATGCAAGAATGGTACAATATTTGCAAATAAATAAACATAATTCACCATATAAGCAAAAGGAAACACAAAAATCACATGATCATATCAAGAGATGAAAAAAATGAATTTGAGACCTGGCTGGTGTAGCTCAGTGGATTGAGCGCGGACCTGTGCACAAAAAGATCATGGTTCAATTCCCAGTCAGGGCACATGCCTGGGTTGCAGGCCAGTTCCCAGCAGGGGACCCACAAGAGGCAACCATACATTGATATTTCTCTCTCTCTCTCTCTTTCCCTTCCCCTCTAAAGGTAAATAAATAAAATCTTTTTTAAAGGCATCTGATAAGGTACAGCACCCATTTATGAGAAAAACACTCAGCAAAGTGGAAGTAGAGGGAGCATACCTCACCATAATAAAGGCCATGTATGAGAAACCTACATCCAACATCATACTCAACAAACTAAAATTAAAAGCTTTCCCCCTAAGATCAGGCACAAGAAAAGGGTGTCTCCTTTCACCACTTCTATTCAACATAGCATTGGAAGTTCTAGCCACAGAGATCTTGTCTATCCACAGACAGGAAAAAGAAATAAAAGACCAAATTGAAAAGGAGGCAAAGGACTTGAACAGACATTTCTCCAAGGAGGACATACAGAGGATCCAGAGACACATGAAAAGATGCTCGATATCGCTAGCTATCAGAGAGATGCAAATTAAAACCACAATGAGATACCACTTTACACCAGTCAGAATGGCTATCATAAACAAAGAAACAAACAACAAGTGCTGGAGAGGTTGTGGGGAAAAGGGGACCCTAGTTCACTGTTGGTGGACTTGCAGACTGGTACAACCATTATGGAAAACAGTATGGAATTTTCTAAGAAAACTAAAAATGAACGTGCCTTTTGACCCAGCAATTCCACTATTAGGAGTATATCCTAAGAACCCTGAAACATCAATCCAAAAGAACCTATGCACCCCAATGTTCATAGCAGCACAATTTACAATAGCCAAGAATTGGAAGCAACCTAGATGCCCATTGGTAAATGACTGGATCAAAAAGCTATGGTACATTTACAAAATGGAATTCTATGCTGAAGAAAGGAAGAAGGAACTACTATCCTTTGCAACATCATGGATGGAACTGGAAAGCATTATGCTGAGCAAAATAAGCCAGATGGTGAAAGACAAATACCATATGATCTCACCTTTAACAGGAATCTAAACAACAAAACAAACAAACAAGCAAAATATGACCAATGACACTCAAATATGGAACAGACTGACAGGGTCCAGAGGGGAGAGAATCATAGGGGAAAAGGGGATGGACTCACATGAACAAGTATAAAGGACACATGGACAATAACTAAGGTAGGGGGCGGAAATGGGAGGGAGGTGGGGAGCACTGTGGGGGTCAGGGCTGGGAATATAAGACAGAAAACTGTACTTGAACAAGAATTAAATAAAAATAAAAATTAAAAAAAAGAAAAAAAAAGAAAAGGAGGAAGTAAAACTGTCAGTTTGCAAATGACATGATAGCATACAAGAAAACCCTATAGACCCCACCAAAAATTTACTATACTTAAGTGAATTTGGCAAAACAGCAGAATACAAAGTCAATATTCAGAAATCAAAGTCATTTTCATGTACCAACAATGAAATATCAAAAACAGAAATTGGGGAATAAATCCTATTTGCTATAGCATCAACAAAAATAAAGTACCTAGGAATAAACCTAACCAAGGGGGTAAAAGACCTGTACTCAAAACTACAGAACACTAAAGAAAGAAATTAAGACAGACGCATAAATGGGAGCATATATTGTGGTCATGGATTGGAAAAATTAACATTATTAAAATGTCCATACTACACAAATCAACTTATAGATTCAATGAAATCCCTATTAAAATACCAGTGACATATTTCACAATTATAAAACAAATATTTCAAAAATTTATGTGGAACCATGAATGACCTCCATTACCATACTTCATTTGCTATAAAGTGAGTTCAATGATCAAAAGCAATTATGTACGAAGTATTATTGATACAGGGTGCAGCCAAGGGGGGGCGGCAAAAAAAAAGATTTGGAATGGTGTCCAGAACTCAAAGTGTATAGGAATATTGAAGAGACATATAAGATGTCCTCACCCCTTCCCCCACAGTTGTAAGTTGGGGGAAGGGACACATGGAGCAGGAACATGCAGGGCTGTTTTGTACAGCCACAGCCTTGCAGCTAATCCATGGCATGGTCATTTAACATATCCATAGTCTTTGGTGGGTCACTTGGATATGTTAAATGGCTATGGCCAGGCTTGGAGCTAGGGGGATGAAGTCACTTCTCCCCAAGATGTAACTGGGGGGCAGGTTCCCCAAGTTATAGCGCTTGTGTGGGAGCTTGGAGAAGATTGGCTCCATGATATGGGGCGATGCCTGCCCAGACTCATGATGGCAGCCCAGTAAACTTGTAATAATACAGAAATACTGGCAAGTGTAACTGATCATGGGAAGAGTCGGAAATAGGGGTACAGAGGAAGATTGGCACAGGGATTTAAACCCAGACTCGGCATCCATTGTAGAGAGAGCCATGCAGTTTTGTCAGAGTGCAGACCCCCTCTTTCCCAGGTGAAAGGGCAAACCACGCATCTTTGCCAGAATGGAGATCCCTGCAGCCAGGTGAAGAAGAAAGACAGCGCTTTTGGTGGAGTGCGGATTCCTGCAGCTTTGGTAGAAGAGGCCCACGTGGCTTTGGAGTGCTCCCTTTGGCCCCGTGACCTGGAAAGCAGGGGAGACTTTGACTGGAAAAATTGGTTCAAAGAACTCTTGCCAGTGGAAGGTGCCACACAACTTTGGATTAATTGGAGATCCTGCCTGGACATCAACACAGCTGATGGTACCAGCATCCTGGAAAAAACGGACCTGTGCTCTTTTCCTGATTTACCGTACCCGGAGTTAAGACAGGGGGAGAAGGGAGTACTATGTGTGTGTCTGTGTGTATGAGTAGGTGTATACCTTAAAAGATTTTGATATTTTAATGAAGGCATTAGGTCTGAAGAGCATTAAATAAACATTTCATTTCCTTTCCACAAATCTCTGGCATTGAGAGATGTCTTCCCAATTGGTGACAGACAATGGGGCCCAGTAGTGGGATCTAGACAGTATTAGTATACTGTTAGGGTGGGTGGGGATAGGAGGAAGCTCTGGCTGGACCACAGTTAAGATGGCCCCCGGACTACAAATTAAGATGGCCCACAATCCAAATGGCACCCAGAACTGCCGGCTGGCATCCAATCAGAGAGCTGGAAGGGCAGGCTTTGCCAACAGGGACATCCTCACAGTAACCTGAGTCCGAGGCAGAAACCACCAATGCCATGTCGCCGCTTTGTTCAGAGGGGACCAATCCCCAACTCCCGAGGGAAGCCAATGGAAATAAAGCCCCGCCATCTTTCCTATTCAGCAGAGGAGCGTCCCTGATCTCTGGGGAGCAGGGAGCCTCATCTGGGCGCATCTACCTCAATAAAGCTCTATACTGCCTAACTTTGTGGCTGATTGGCATTTCTTCCTCGGCAGAGCCTGAGGAAAACCTTTCATTTGGTGCCGAAACCTGGGAGGAGTTGTCGTCTGCTGAAGACCGCTCCTCTCCCAGCTCCCTAAGGAGGCCTCGCGGCCACCCCACCAGTCTGGACAAAGAAACAGGGCCAGTGCCGCTGCCCTTAAGTTTCTGGTTCCTGAACACTGATTCCAGGCCCCCATCTGCTGGAGAGACTGCTCTCCACCAAATCGCAGCGCTGCATCAGGGTGACCCTTCCAGGAGGGACTGCACTCCTCTGCTGAGAGGCTCTAGGCACCAGAGGAGATGTCCCTGGGCCTAGATCCTCATTTTTACCAGACTGGATCAGCAGATTGGGTTGAGAGATGCCAATTCCCATCTGCTGCTCCTCATGGGACCAGGAATGGAGGGGGGGGCAGGAGTCCAAGCCAGATCCTAAATCACCACTAGGATGCCTTCTGAAAAATTTGAAAGTAATTGATCTTGGCCTCAAGCAAAAGCAACTGATTTTTCTATCCACTACAGCCTGGCTGTTATATCACCTTGATAATCGTGAAACCTGGCCTCCTAAAGGCACTTTTGATTTTGTCACCTAAATAATTAGTGCAGACAGACTGGCAAATGGTCTGAGGTCCCCTACATTCAGGGCCTTTGGGCCTTACATTCTCACCCAGATCTGTGCCCTCAATGTTCCACAGCCCAAGTTCTCCTCACCCAAGGGAACCCTGAACCCATCCAGCCTCTTAAGCCCTACTGCCCCAGAACCTCCCTCCTCCTTTTCTGATTCTCCTGAAGACCTTGCTTCCCCTCCTTCTCCCCCTCCTTATCAGCTCCCGCCAATGGCTACTCCAGCCCTGGCCCTCCCTTCTCAACCGGATTCTGCCCCTCCCTCTGAAGACCTTTCTTCCCCTGTCAGCTCACATACTCGCTCTTTCCTGAATCTAGAGCCCCTAGACTCCCGCATTTGCTCCCTCTGGGAAGTGGTGGGAGCAGAAGGTGTCGATCTGGTCCATGTCCCTTTTCCACTAACTGACCTCTCTTCAATTGAAAAAATGCCTAGGCTCATCAGGGAATTCCAGTACCTAGCCCAGACTTATGACTTCACATGGCATGACCTGCACATCATTTTAACTTCCACTATGACTCCGGACGAGCGCAACTGCGTCCGGGCTGCAGCTAGGGCTCATGCAGACCAAACCCATGCCACCAATCCCCTCATGTCAGTAGGGGCTGAAGCCGTGCCAGAGGCGGAACCAGACTGGGGCTACCAGTTAGGACAAGTGGGTTGGAGATGCTGCAACCAAATGGTTGAGTACCTGATAGCAGGTATGCACCAATCTGCCCAGAAAGCAGTCAATTATGATAAGCTCAGAGAAGTCACCCAAGGCCCCGGAGAAAATCCGGCCCTGTTTCTTAACAGACTAACCGAGGCAATGATGCTCCATACCCGCCTTGATCCAGCTTCTAACGCTGGGGCTGCTGTCCTAGCTACTCACTTTTTCTCCCAGTTGGCCCCAGATACTAGAAGGAAACTGAAAAAGGTCCAGGATGGCCCCAAAACCCCCATCTGAGATCTGGTAAAGATGGCATTTAAGGTTTTCAATAACTGGGAAGCAGAGGCTGAGGCTGCCTGCCAGTCTCGCTTACAGCAAAAGGTAGCCTTGCAAAACCAGGCCATACTAGCAGCACTGTGGCCAGCGACAAACACCGGCATGGGGGTGAAGTCTAAGTCCGGACCAAAGAACACCCCACCGGGGCCTGTTTCAAGTGTGGCAAAAAAAGGGCACTGGGCCTGCCAGTGTCCTCAACCTTGGCCATCAACAAAGCCTTGCCCCGAGTGCCCATAGCTTGGCCACTAGAGGGATGCCTGTCCCCTAAGAGGCTCATCCCTGGTGTTTCCACAAGGGGACCAGCTGATCAAGGTGCAGACTCTTCCCTGGTCGCTCCAGAACTTCTCGGACTCCTAGGTGATGGAAGTGGCCCGGACTCGAAGACCCCTATCACCCTCGCCGAGCCCAGGGTAATGCTACAGCTGGCCGGTAAGTCCATTTCTTTCGTAGTGGACACAGGGGCTACCTACTCTGTTTTACCATCTTTTTCAGGACCTGTTACTCCTTCCCAGATCTTGGTCATGGGGGTTGACGGGACCCTGTCTTGCCCATGGTGAACCCCCCTGCTTAGCTGCAGTCTGGGCGACTTTCCCTTTTCCCATTCATTCCTTGTCATTATCCTTCTGCCCTATTCCGCTCCTAGGATGGGATGTTCTGCAATTACTAGGCGCCACTCTTCAGATTGTGCAAAACCTGACTCCTTCCTCCCCCCTTATCCTCCCGATGTTGGAAAACCCAACTCTTCCTCCAGCTTCACCCATTTCCCCTTCCCTTGTCAACCCACAAGTGTGGGACACTTCTATCCCAACTGTGGCTTCTCATCACCCTCCGGTCGTCATTCGCCTGAAACAACCCAACATTTTCCCATCTCGACCCCGATTTCCTATTTCCCACACAAACTTAAAAGGATTACAGCCTGTCATCAACCACCTCCTAGACCAGAAACTTCTTGTTCCTGTTAATTCTCCCTGCAACACTCCCATCCTCCCAGTCAAAAAACCGTCTGGAGCCTACCGCCTGATCCAGGACCTTAGACTCATCAACAAAGCAGTCATCCCTACTCACCCGGTAGTTCCTAACCCCTATACTACTCTCTCTCACATTCCTCCTAATACAACCCACTTCTCAGTTCTAGACCTCAAAGATGCCTTCTTCACTATTCCCCTACACCCAGGGTCCCAGTTTCTTTTTGCCTTCACATGGACAGACCCTGACACTACTCTGTCACAACAGCTCACGTGGACAGTCCTGCCACAAGGGGTTAGAGATAGCCCCCATTTATTTGGTCAGGCTTTAGCTTAGGACTTAGCTTTCTGTGACCTAGGTTCCAGCAAACTCCTCCAATATGTAGATGACCTCCTTCACAGCCCCACTTTAAAAGATTCCAGACAACATACTGCAGATCTCCTTAACTTCCTTGCCCAAAAAGGGTACCAAGTCTCCCCTGACAAGGCTCAGTTGTCAAGCCAGCAAGTCACCTACTTAGGTCTCTCCCTTTCACCTACCTCACGTAGTCTCACAGTGGACCACACTCAGCTCCTCTGCAATCTCCAACCACCTATGACAGGAGATCAAATTCTATCTTTCTTGGAGCTAGTTGGATTTTTCAGACACTGGGTCCCCAACTTTGCCCTACTTGCCAAGCCGCTGTATGAAGCAGCCAAAGACACTCCTACTGGCCCTCTCACATCCCCCAGGCTAGTGCAAAAAGCCTTTACTGTCCTGCGGGACTCGCTGTTACGGGTCCCCTCCCTGAGCCTTCCCAATCCCTCCGGTCCTTTCCATCTGTTTACAGACGAGAGACAGGGAATTGTGGTTGGAGTCTTAGGTCAACCAGTAGGCCCAACATACCACCCAGTTGCCTACTTATCAAAACAGCTTGACCCTACTCTAAGTGGATGGCAGCTGTGCCTCCGGGCCTTAGGGAGCCCAGCTGAACTGGGAAAGAAGCCCTCAAAACTCACTCTATGCCAACCTGTTACTGTATTTTCCTCTCATCACCTTACAGACCTGCTATCCCACCGAGCTCTCTCTCTTTTGAGCCCTTCCCCTCTACAGGAATTCCACCTCCTATTCGTCGAGGGGACAGCCCTGTCTCTCCGGCTCTCACTGTGCCTCCACCCAGCTACCCTCCTTCCAACCCCCACTATGGACATAGAGCCTGCCCACACCTGCCAAGAAGTACTAGACTTCCTGGGTCAGCCTCTAGACTGTATATCTGACAAGCCTCTCCCCGAGGCAGATCTCACTCTTTGTGTAGATGGAGTTCAGTGCTCAGAGCTGATGGCCGAAGACCAGCAGCCTATGCAGTAGTAACTCTGACTGAAACTCTTGAAGCCAATGAGCTCCCAAAGGTACCACCTCTCAGAAAGCTGAACTCATAGCCCTCACTCGGGCTCTTATCCCAACCCCGGGGTAAGAAGGTTACTATCTACACAGACTCCAAATATGCTGTCCTGATTATTCATAGCCACTTGGCTTTGTGGAAGGAAAGGGGCTTCCTCACTACTAAAGGTTCGCATGTTGTTAATGCCTTCCTCATTGCCAAACTCCTCCAGGCCACAGACCTGCCCACTGCCATAGCAGTGGTCCACTGTAAGGGTCACCAGGCCTCACATGACCCTGTTTCCTGGGGCAATGCCCGGGAGGATGCTGCGGCTTGAGAACTCACCACACACGCCCCCCCACACCCTATCCTCTTTTGGACCACTGACATTTGCCCCGCCTATACCCCCCAACAGTACTCAGCCTTCCTCTGTCAGGGTGGGCACCCAGAAAATGAGGGATGGGTCTTCCTCAATGGAAAAATAGCCCTACCCTAAGAACAGGCCATTGCACTTCTCTCTGAAATTCACCAATCTTTACACATTGGTCCAAAAGCTGTGATAAGGTTTCTAGACCCCTTGTTTATTCATCCCACTCTTTTCCAAGCCATCAAGAAATTCCACTCTAAATGTACCATTTGCTCCAAGACATCCACCCAGGGAGGAATGAAGCCTCAGGTCCCAGGCCACCAACTATGTGGACACTTCCCGGGACAGGATTGGCAGGTCGACTTTACACACATGCTTCCCCATAAGAAATTCCGCTACCTTTTAACTTTTGTTGACATATTTTCAGGTTGGACTGAGGCCTATCCCACGACAAGAGAAACAGTGGATATGGTAGTCGACTTCCTCCTCAACCATATCATCCCACGATTTGGGCTGCCCTCCTCTGTCCAGTCAGACAATGGCCCAGGCTTCATCTCCCAAATCGTCCAGCAGGTCTCCACCTCCCTTAGCATCACTTGGAAGCTGCACATTCCTTATCATTCCCAGTTTTCTGGTAAAGTAGAACGGCTAATGGTATCCTGAAAACCCACCTAACCAAACTTACCATAGAAACCAGCAATTCCTGGCTCTCTCTGCTCCCTCTGGCCCTCCCGTGAATACAGTCTGCCCCATGGGAACCAACAGGGCTCAGCCCTTTCGAACTACTGTACGGCCACCCTTTTCTTATTAGCCATAACCTGCCAGTATATACTCCTCCTCTGGCCTCCTATCTGCCCTATCTCTCCTCCAGTATCTTCTCCGTGAACACACAGACAGAGTTCTTCCTCCAGTGGGGTGGGGTGTCCAGAGACAGGCTCAGTCATTCTCCTACAGCCTGGAGACCAGGTATTACTCAAAGAGCTCCGACCTGGACCGCTCCAGCCCAAGTGGACGGGACCCCATACTGTTATTCTAACCACCCCCACAGCAGCGAAACTGGTGGCTCAGCCAGTGTGGGTCCACCTCCCCCACCTTAAGCTGGCCCCTGCCTCAGGAAAGTAGTCAGTGCAGTTCACAGGAGATACCCCAGTCCGCTTTACTAAAACGCCAGGTTCTCCCAATTAAGTCTCCACAAATCCTTCTCCTCCTTCTTGCTTACCCATCCCTACCCCAAATCCCTCCTAACCTACAAACCAAATACATTTGGAGGTTCTATAGACGTAAAATATATGACAAAGATGAACAGGTAAATTCTCACTCTGTCACTTTTGCGGACTGCCCTCCCTCTGGTTGCTCTACATCCATCCTTCTTTCTGCTCCTAAAAGTAGCTTTAGAGGGCTAGACGGCTGGACTGCCCTGTACGGATGGCACACTCTCCGCTTCCTCTATGATCAGACAAATAGTAAGTGCAAACTCTGGCCAGACACGTATGGAGGCTGCCCCTTCCACTGTTGCAGATACCATACATGGAATGCTCTCCAGTCGTGGCGCTTTACCATTTATGACCCATGGGACTCCAAATGGCAGCAGGGAGTGAAGGGAAAACTATACCAAAGCCTCTCATATTCACATCCCCAGAGTTCCATTGAAATATACCGAACTCTTGTTCCAGGACCATGGAATACAACCCTGTTGACTAATACCATATTAACACATGAACAATCCTTGCAAACACAGATCCAACAAGGAAAACAGGAGAGTGCCCTTTTCTCTTGGCTAAGCCTCATATGCCAAGGAATTCAACTCTTCAATATCACTGACATAGGAAGTGTCACCAACTGTTTCCTATGTGCTTTTCTTGACTGCTCCCCTATTGCAGCAGTTCCCGTACCTACTGCCCTCAAGGTCACGAACTCCCTAACACCTTCTTTTCTAAAGGATGTACCTATCTTTCAAAACATAATGAACAGTCCCAAAATATGTTACACTACTGCAGGCACTTCCTCATGCAACCAGACTGTGCAGATATCGGAAACCACCGCCAGCCCCCCAGGTACATTTTTCTGGTGCAATGGAATACTGCTGCAGACCATTAACTCCTCCTCAGCCCTCCCTTGCTTCCCCACCATGCTGACCCTACAGCTTATGCATTATGGAGAAGGAGAGCTCAGGGGCAAACTAACCAGGCATAAAGAAAAATGAGCCATCTTCCTGCCCATACTAGTAGGTCTAACCTTCACCACAACCCTGGCAGCCACTGGGATAGGCAGTGCTGGGCTAACACACAATCTCCAAGCTACTCACCAGTTACGGGCTGAGTTGGAGCAGGCCTTTGATGCCTCAGCCACCTCTCTAGCATCTTTGCAGAGACAGATTACCTTGGTAGCCCAGGTTGCCCTCCAGAACCACAGAGCTCAAGACCTACTAACAGCAGAAAGAGAGGAACATGTCTCTTCCTGCAGGAAAATTGCTGCTTCTGTGTGGATGAGAGCAGCATAGTAGAAGAGAATGTTAATACCTTACAAAACCTCAGGGAAAAATTATGCCAAGACCCCACCACTCTTGAAATAACCCTGTGGTAGCATTCCCTATGTTTTACCACCCTGGCCCCAGTCCTAGGGCCAGTCATAATAATCTGCATACTATTAATGCTTGGCCCCTGTTTCCTGAGATTCCTCCAAGAAAATTCACGAAGCTTCCAGGGTTACTTTTAACCAGATGTTGCTTCAGACCCAAACCACCTGGCACCTCCCTGGTGAACTAGAAATAGCTGACCTCTAAGCCCTGCCCCCCGCCAAACCCCTCTGACAGTGGAAGCAGCCAGGTGGAACACAACGCCCCTTATCCTATCAAAGAGGTTGGAATGTTAGGGTGGGTGGGGATAGGAGGAAGCTCTGGCTGGACTACAGTTAAGATGGCCCCCGGACTACAAATTAAGATGGCCTACAATCAAAATGGTGCCCGGAACAGCCGGCTGGCGTCCAATCAGAGAGCTGGAGGGGCGGGCTTTGCTAAGACGGACGTCCTCACAGTAACCTGAGTCCGAGGCAGAAACCACCAATGCCATGTCGCCGCTTTGTTCAGAGGGGACCAATCCCCAACTCCTGAGGGAAGCCAATGGAAATAAAGCCCCACTGTCTTTCCTATTCAGCAGAGGAGTTTCCCTGATCTCTGGGGAATAGGCAACCTCGTCCAGGTTCATCTACCTTAATAAAGCTCTATATTTTGCCTACTTTTGTGGCTGATTGGAATTTTTTTCCTCAGCAGAGCCTGAGAAAAACCTTTCATATACCATCCTCTGGAGTCTGGGGCCCAGATGTAACTGTTCTTTAACAATTTTTTTGCATCCTTGGGTGGGCCAAATATTTACCCCCCTGGACCTCTGCTGGGTAACATTATGGTGGTGTATAAGGCATCCTATATGTCAATGAGCAGTAGTTTCAACAGAAATATTGCATTTCTCTAGCAAAAAAGAAAAATTTTGCTTTCTCCAGCAAAAGAAAACGGCTTCTGTTTTTTTTCTCTCAGGTACATCTTTCCTCCCCTCTAAACCTTATGCCTTGTTTAAAACAGAGGGTGGGGTTGAATGTGGGAGAAGGGTTGGCAGGGCAGGGGACTGCAATGGGGAAAATGAGGACAACTAGTTGAAAAAAATAAAATTTTTAAATAAGTATATAAATATATGTATATATGTACATATAAATATACTGTATATTTAAATATGAATACATTTAATTGAGTACATATGCTTTTTCAGACCTTAAATAAATACATATATTTACTTAATACATATTTCTCTATTAAGCATATACATTTTTAGCCCTTTTAACATCAGAGTCACAGACAGACAAAATAAAAGAAAAAATCAAAACCAAGGGCAAAGATAACTCCTTTCTGAGCAACATCTATGTAAAGAGCAATCATTGTGAATTACAGGGGAAGGGAAGGCAGAGCAGGTAAGATTAGGAAGCTCATGAGTGCAGGCCAACTCTGAGTCACTTTATGGAAATATCTTTTAAATTCACTATTTTATTTTTCAGTTGTTTTCGAACTGTATTTTTCCATTACCATTAAACCCCTTTGTCCCCACAATCACCACACTGTTGTCCATGTCCATGGACCTAGGCTGTGTTAGGCTAAGTGCAGTAAGCCATTAGAGAAGGACAAATGCAACATGTGTCCCTCATCTGTGGTATTAAATGGACTAACTGAACTAGCAAGCCTATGCAGACTGACTCATACAGATCATTTTCCTTTCATTCTCATTGCTTCAGCACTAGTCTAGCTGGTCACCACATCCTGCTGCTTTTACTGCCGATGGTATCTGATTTTCCAGATTCTAAAGCCTCAGTTTATTTCTTGGCTTCTTTTCCCATACGATAGTTTGTAACCCTTCTCCTTCTTTTATCCTTATCTAATTTGTCTTTTTTTTACAGAAAACAAAGGAGCCAATGCCACTAATCACATCACAGAAGAGGGATATTTGCAAATGAAAAGGCAAAAGTGGTTGAACAGGTTACACTGGTCCTTGGAAGGTTTAGCATGGATTTTAGGAAGTTACTTTGCAGTAACTGTTTGCCACTGGGGGCTGGGCCCACGCCATGCAGAATGGTCTCCTACATTCCAGTCTACTTTTTAAAAACTCTTTTTCCTCAATGTTTTCATACACTCCCCAAATTTCAAGGGGTGTGTCCTCGCTGAGCTTAACAGAGTTTGCTCTGTTTGAGATGGTCAACTATAGAAACTGTGTTACCAAGGCATTTCAGTCTCAGCAGAATTATCATAAAGGTAAGACAATAAACAGAGTCTACATTTTATATATCCATAAAAATAAAATTGAACTCACTGAGCTCGGTTGCTCCTAATAACGCTGAAATCCAATAATTTGGTGGGGACTTGAGTACCTGGTGGTTATCTGAGTCTTCTCAGATGCCCCCTGAAATCAAACACAGTGATTTTTGTAAAACACATGAAAGCTTGTCAGCTCCTGTATGTTCTATCTCCAAGTAAAGTATATACTGCTTTGCCTTTTCCTAGGCTCTTCCACTTACACTCCGCAAAGCAACTATAAGACTCCCTGCTTCTTTCCACATTCTGCTCTGGCATTTTGTATAAGATACATTCAGTGTATATACTCATATCTACCACAGCTAGGAATGCTGTACAAACTAGCAATGTATTTGTCAACAGACTTTAAGTTATACTTGAAGGCTGCTGTCCTCTGAAAAGAAGTCACATCAAACATATATGTACCATTATTGTGCGTTTGAATAATATGTCTTCTTTGAGATTGCACAAGAACCACATGGGGTATTCTATTCAACAGCCTAATGGGTTTTTTAAAGGTCTGGATTGAGTTTTGAAATGACCCAAAAGTCCTAAGTTTTCTTTCTTGCTTTGTCTTCTTTTAATAGCTCTGCCAAATGCATATGCTTATTGAACCAATATAGTAATACAGTATTTATTGTTATGGTTATAGATGTATATATATAATATATAAATATAGAGAATTACTAAAGGAGTTTTTCATTGTTTATTAGACAAAAAGACAAAATTGTTATATTTTACCAAAGTAAATATAAATGTGTCTGATAGCTTATAAAATGATAATGTTTATAATTCTTAATATAAGACACATTTTGAAGCATTGACTGGGTCCTTGAAAAAGCACAGTACTATAGTTATGTATTTATAAAAGCTAATTTTGTAAAAAAGTGATATAGAACAAAAACTATAACTAAGTACCACAGTAGGTATTTTCAAGTATTCTCTCTTCTGATTCAGATTTTACACATAAGGCCTTGTAAAGTTTTTAATACACATATATGGAATTTCAAATAAATCTAGCTATTTTGAACCTTTTTCAATCAGATTCAACTGGCCTTCAAATTGAGGAAACTTATATTCTAACAAAAAGTAGGTCCTGCAATACTCACCTGCTTTGGGAGGGATGTTTTTGCCCTTCTACCAAAAGTTTAAAACTTTTACAGCAAACTGCATTAATAACTCATCAGCTCAATCAAAACTTTGCACATGAATGGATAGTGTCATCTTTTCTTTCACACAAACTCTTTAAGATGCAGTTTCCTTTAAGAAACATTAAATTCCCTTGCCTCCCCCCAGTTGTTAATTTTATTTTAAAAATGATTTTGTCACTAAAAAAGTTTAGTGACCAATAGAACAAGCAAGTTTTCTCCACTTGAGAAATATTAATGGGAGATATGG
Source organism: Sturnira hondurensis (assembly GCF_014824575.4). Lineage (NCBI taxonomy): Eukaryota > Metazoa > Chordata > Mammalia > Chiroptera > Phyllostomidae > Sturnira > Sturnira hondurensis. Next base: position 24,333 of record NW_028090395.1, on the reverse strand, counting down.
AAGGTCTGATCCAAAAAACAAACTTCAGAATAACAACTCTTTCAAAAAATCACAAATCAAGTACCCAAAACTAACTTCAAAATAGTTCTAAATAATGTAAAAAGGATACATAAAGAAGTACTTACTTATTATTTTTAAGTTAAATTTGTTGAGAAGACATTGGTTCCACATCAGACTTCAGGTGGATAAGCCAAGAAAACATCATTTGTACCCTGCATTGTGTACCCATGGCCCCAAGCAAGGTCTCTTTCTGTCCCTATTCCCTCCTTTGCCCACCGCCACCTACCCCCTGTCCTTCTTTTCCCTTTCCTGTCCCCACACTGCTGTCTGTGTCTGTGGGTCATGCCCTTGTGCTCCTTGGCTAATCTCTGCACCTTCTTTCATCCAGTCTCCCTTGTCCCTTCCCTTCTGACAGCCAAGTACTCATTTAAAAATTCTTGTATTTTCTTTGTTTAACTTCACCTTACCCTGTCTTTCTGTCCTCAGTAGTATGGTAGTGTAAATCACTCCAAAAGTTGTGCTTCACTAGGCCAAACCGGCTGGCCTCCTTTCCTTCTGCGGTTTACCTCCCCATTTATAGCTCCTTCAAAGTTCTCTTAACTCTACATCATAATGCCCACAGAACTCCGCAACCTGGCAACCAAAGGGAACCCTGTGAAGGGCCTAGAAGGAAGGAAGTAACTGCCATGGAAGACCTGGAATTGGGTTTTGAGGGCAGAGGAGAGGCAAAGGCTGTGTGTGCCCACAAGTTTATTGTTTTTCCCTCATCGCAGATAAAATTCTAGCCCTGGCTGGTGTGGCTCAGTGGATTGAATGCTGGGCTGTGAACCAAAGTGTCACCAGTTCAATTCTCAGTCAGGGCACATGCCTGGGTTGCAGGTCAGATACCTAATAGGGGGTGCACAGGAGACAACCATACATTGATATATCTCTTCCTCTCTCCCTCCCTTTCTCCAAGAAAACATAACTAAAATCTTTTTAAAATTCCATGTGCTGTTCCCAAAATTAGAACACAGTAAAGTTAGGATTTCCAGATAACATAGGGGATGCTCAGGAAAATCTGAATTTCTGATAAACAATAAATGTGACATACTTTTCTGCATAGATATGTACCAAATATAGTCAAATATGTGTTGGAACATTATAAATATATTATTATATAGTAATATATAATATATATTCAGGGTGAACATATGCAGTTTCTAAATATAAATATACATTTATATATTAAATATACCCGGTGAATATATTTTTATATATCTTTATATATTAAAATGCATATATTTGAATAAGGCTATATGTGCTAAAGATATTGAATCAAAAACTAATCTTCCATTATAGAAAACACCAAGGACAGGGACTTTCACTATAAAATTCTACCAAACAATTAAGAAACAAATGATGCAAATTCTTTACAATTTGTTATAGAAAGTAGAAGCAGAACAATATATATAATAAAAATAGATGCAAAAATCCTAAACTAAATATTAATAAATCAAGCTGAACATTATACAAATATCATTAAAACTTGAACCCTGGCAAATATTGAGGTGCATAAAGTTGCATCAACATTTGAGAATACATTAATGTAATCCAAATCACAAAGAAAGAAAAATATTGTGATAAAGTTATATCAGTAGATACAGAGAATGTATTGAACAAAATCTTAACTCTCATTAATCATAAAAAATACCCAACTCTCCACAAGTAAAGAGTGCAATGGAATTTACTCAATTTCATAATGAACACCTACACAAAAACTGCAGCTAACGTTGTATCAAATGATGCTTTTCCTATGCTTGAAAATAAGTCAAGAATATCTCCTTTCACTACCTATACTCAATATTATGCTGGAAATCCTAAGTAATCCAGTAAGACAAGGGAAGTAAAATGTGTACTGATTGAGAAGGGAGAAATAAAAATGCCTTTGTACTCCCAGGACATAGTTGTCTATGCTGAAAATCCCAAAGAATCAACAAATCTACTCCTGGAAATGATAAGTAATTACACCAAAGTTTTTAAATATAATTTTAATATACATATGCTACCCACTGTGCAATAAACCATCGATAAACCACTTGAACTTGAAATCAAGAAACTACTATTTATACTAGTAACAAAAAAGTAAAACACTTAGTGGTAAACCTAGTAAAATATGCAGACGTTATATGTGAGAGAAACCACAAAATTCTGAAGACAAAAAAGTTTTTAAAAATCTAAATTAACGGAGAAATACTCCTTGTTACTGGTTAGGAAGGCTGAATACTGTCTAGATATTAGTTATCCTAAACATGACCTATAGATTCAAAGGGACCCCAATCAAAACCCCAAAGAGATAATTTCTGGATATCTACTAACTGATTTCAAATTTAGGAATCATCTTAAATGTCCTTCAATAATTGGATAAATGAATAAGTGTGGTATAGCCCTACAGTGAAATATTATTCAGAAGTAATATAAGAAATTGTGGTATCAAGCCACAAATAGTACAGTTAAATGAAATAAGGCCATTGAAAAGGCTACATTTGGCATGATTGCAAGGATATGGCATTTTAGAAGAAAGTGAAGTTATGGAGACAGTAAAAAACACTAGTTTGGGGCAAGGGAGGGATGAATAGGTTCAACAGAGGGACTTTTTATGGCATTGAAAATTTTTTATGACACTGTATTTGTGGATACATATTATTGCACATTTCTCAAAACCATATACCCGTATAACACAAATGGTGAAATCTATGTAAACTATAGGCTTCATCAATTGTAAGCAACATGATGCAAAGTATTAAGAACAGGGAAAGCTGGCTTTCGAGTTGAGAGGGAGTTAATAGAAAATCTCTATACTTTTGGTTCCTGCTAGAAACTCTCTTTGGTAGTCTGATTTAGAATAATGTCACATTTTCGAAATCCTGCAAGTTGTTTTTATTAAAGTGTTTCATATGTTGTAGTCTTGTTGCCCTTAAAGAAAATGACAGATTTCTCAAAGATAAGGACTCTGGATCTTATTTTTGTAGTTCCTACTATATACTGAACCATTTTTAAGTAATTCTTGCTGATTTGGCAGCTCCCTGAAGTTTTACTGTTGAATAATCAAAAAGAGAGCTCATTTACATGAAAAATGTACCATAGGGAATCAAATATTTTAAAGATTCATTTTACTATTACAGCTTATATGCATTTGAATCTTGACTAGAAACTTGATAGAAATATAAGTATTTCCCATTTTTTCTTAGCAAAACCAAAAATAAAACAAACAACAAACTTGAGACAGCCTATGAAACCAGAATGCAAGTTTCTTTAGCAATCCCTTATTCACTTATACCCAATGAGTAAAATGCATCAATTGAGTTTACAACCAGGCAGTTGCCTCTATGTAGGTCATTAAAAAGTCATGTACAAGATGTGACCAAAAGCTAGAATCTGATTCATTTTTAACCTCAGAGGTTAATGAAATGAGAATATTGATTTTCCTCGTAAAAATCACTATGATGAAAAATAACAATTTCTCAACACATGAGGGGGGGCATTAAAAAACTGGAGCTTATTTATAAAAAAATTGTGTGCTTATTCTTACATGTTTAAACTTCAGTCCCCTTCAAAGTACTCCCCACTTGATGCAACACACCTATCAAGATGTTATTTTCCACTGCTCAAAACAGTCTTTGAATGTCTTGATTTTGTGCCTTGTAGTGCTTCTGCAGTTTTTTGTTTCACCTCTTCCACATCAGCAAAAATGTTTCCTTTTGAAGACTTTTTTCACTGGGGAAACCCAAAAAAAAGAAAAGAAAAAGAAAATCACTTGGAACAAGATCAGATGAACAAGGAGGGTGGAGCATGAGGTTCATGTCATTTTGGATCAAAAACTGCTGAACACTCACTGTGATGTGTTCAGGTGCGTTCCTAAATCACCCATCATGAAATGGCCAAATGCATTGTCTTAAAAAAACATTCACTGGAGCCAAATGCAGCTTTTCACAACATCAGCTGGTGCACTGGTGCAGATGGGTTCCTAGAGCACGCGCCTAGTGGAGAAAGCCAGTACTACAAGTCTGCCATCCAGAAGATAATTCCGAGTTTTTGGGGGTCCCCCTAATATGGTACTGTTGTAAAGTGTTTTGGGAGAAGTAAAGGAATGTTTTTTTGAAGACAAAACTGAACTTTTTTATTTTGAACGCTGTAGCTCTTGAAAGATATAGCACAAAAAATAAAAAGCTATTGAAATATGATTCATAACTAAAATTTAATTTCAAGTATATTAGTTTCTTTGTTATTTTCTTCTGAATTTGGGGGTTGAACACTCACCAATTTTTATCATGTTTCATAATTTTAGTCTAATTACCTGACATTTGATGGTGCTAACTTTGGTTATACATCATCATTAATAAGAACGTGTTTTGGGTCCTGACTGGTGTGACTTAGTTAGGGGTCTTTCCACAAAGGGTCGCCAGTTCATTTCCTGGTCAGGGCACATGCCTGGGTTGTGGGTTTGGTCCCTGGTCGAGACAATGTTACTCTCTCACATCAGTATTTCCCTCCCTCTCTTTCTCTCTCCCTTACATGTTCTCTAAAAATAAATTAATAAAATATTTTTAAAAGAATGCATTTTTGCTTAATGGATACAAGTGTTATTATGAAGAAAAACTATTACTGGAGTACTGTCCTGGGTTAGTTATATGGACAAGTGCTAAATGTTAACTCCACCCAAGTTATCATTTTCAAATAGTTATATTGTCTGTTTTGTTAAGATAAAATTACTTATATTATTTATCCAACATGTTTTGGACTTAGTAATGGTGAAAACCTCAACTTTCTGGCTTATAATTTATATCACAATCTATTAACTGCAGCAAAACTTTAAAAATTATATATAAGCAAGAGATATTTATGATTTGTTTACATTATTTTTTAAATATTAATAAATTTAGCACTGGCTGGTGTGAGCCCAGGCCTGTGAACCAGAGGGTCACCAGTTCCATTTCCAGTTGGGGCACATGGCTGGGTTGTGGGCCGGGTCCCCAGTAGGGGGTGTGTGAGAGGCAACCACACATTGATATTTCTCTTCTCTTTCTCCTTCCTTTCCCCTGTCTCCCTCCCTTCCCCTATCTCTAAAAGTAATTAAATAAAATCTTTAAAAATATTTTTAAATTCATACAATTTTTCTTTAGAGGCATTCCTTTTTAATCTTTGAAATCATTTTGTCTTCTGTGCTATCAGTATTTTGTATTGGCCCAAGACCTCTAACACCATGATCTAAAATAGGAACAATATATGACCTTTTCTCATTAGGTGAAATAAAGAAGAAAATGCCCCATTTACTCAGAGTCGTTCTCATGTAGCAGAATTTTATGGAAAGTGTTCTTTCTTATCTACTGTTTTACATAACCATTGTTTGCTTCTGTCTATATTTGAATCTGTAACAAAAAAATTAGGGGTCATTGCCAACACTGCTTTTGTTCATTAACAAAGTAAAGTTCATGTTATGTTGAAACACATATGTAGTTTTTTATCAGTCTTCCATATGTGAAATAATAGAATTTGCTTATTTACCTTGGTGGGCAAGGCCTTACTTTATTATTCTATTTTTGAGGTCATTATTTTAGACAGCATCTATAAATTCTCTTCCTACATGTAAATATCATTGGACTCCATGTTCCAAATATTGGATTTATTTATTTCAACCTCTGTTACATTTATTTCACTGAATAAAAATAACACAGATTTACCTGGAGAAAGAGAAAAATGTAGAGTTATATTTGTTTGTCTTAAAATGGCTGGTGAACAAAACATACAGCTATAATATATTCATTACAGAAGACAGATCATGTAAAAAGAAATAAAGAAAAACATTTCTAAAGGTATTTGCAAAATAACAGTCATATTGGATAGATTTATAGCGGCAAAATGTTTAGAAAATGCTCACAAAGGAATAGCTGGACAGCACTAAAAGTTAATTCAGATATTTTTTGTTCTGACCAAAAGATCATAAAATCTGATACAAGAATATAATGAGAATATATGCCCATTTATCTGAATTAGAAAATATGGCAGAATTAGTTTATTTCTTTCAGTATTTGTATTGAAATGATTAAAAAGTACTATTTTAAAAAGTTTGTGAACTCTATGCACAATTTATTCTTTCTAAATATAGATTTTTATAGCCAAAATATTTATAATTTTTGAACTCTTCAAATACTACTTTGGGTCATATTTATATAACAAAACATTATTCCAGGAAAGTTTTGTTACACTGTCTTAAAGTAACTTCTATATCGAATATATATTAGAAAGACTTCTAAATAGGCTATTCATTCTCAGTAACCTACTTTTTGCCCTAAGGGCTCATGAAACTTCTTTGTGTCTGAACCCTAGTATATCAAAATATGTTCTGAATTTTAAAAAGTATTCTGTATAAAAATGAATAAAAGATATTAGAATATTAACAAAATTTTAACATTAATGTAAGATAATCATAACCTGAAATATTTGACATGTATTGAAAATTATTATATAATAGAAGAAGTAGTAAGACTATTACTAATGATTGTTTCTTCAAATAGTTCTAATTCACTGAAGATGTTTCTGGTGTATAAGTTATTTTATCAATTGATGGCTAAAACATCAGGAATAATATAGATATGGTAATAGATTTGTTTCCCAAATCTTTGAACATCAGTATAAATATTCCATTCTTCTTAAAAGTTTAAGTAGTGCATCTGAGGCAGTCACAAGTAATGTATTGGACATCATAGTAAACAACTGGAGCTTTTCAACAACAGAGATGCATGAGATGAAAGATAAAATAATTTTAGAAGTAGACAACACATGTTCAAAATTGATTAATTCATAAATACACCTTTGAAGGACTAACTATTAGTGTGTGGTACAATGACTTTGTTATAAAAAGTATCTAGTTATCAGTAAATAACCTACTACATTTTTTTCCATGACTCATTGGGTTAACTACTAATTATTAATTATTTTACTCATCTATAAAATGGAAATATTTCTATTCAGCTCATAACTCTATTGTATTCTGTACATAAAACTATATATAAAGTATACAAATTATATACAATAGTACATATAATATGATATATAATATATAGTATATAAAATACAATGGTATATAATATATAATAGTATATGTAACATATATAATATTTACTAAATAGTAGCTATTGAAGGCTACCTCATTATTATTTATAATAATAGCGTGAAGTAGAATGTTTTGATGGTGCTGATTTGTAACAGTGGAAAACTGTAACGGTAGAGAATTATAACCCACCCACCACTCTAGAGATGCTGCTGTAAGTGTGGACTCTGATTAATGGGGAGCTTGTAGATGAGCAGCATGTTTACATTAGAATCCTAGGAACTAACTTCAAAAGACACAGACCAGGCATCCCAGCTCCAGGAGATTTACCAGGATGCTGTGAATCCAGGATGATTAACCCAGGATGACTTGGGACCATCACTTACCAGAATGGATTGTGCTCATCTGCACCTATAGAATTTTGCAATCCTCTCCCTTGGTCTCTTTGTTCTGTTCCCCTCTCCTTCCCTGTAAACACCCCTGAAAAGGGGAGATGGGCTTTGAGACACCAGTCTCCCCTCATCCAGGAGGTAGGCTTTGTGACATGAGTACCCCTTTTTCTCAGGGAGATGGGCTTTGTGACATCAGACACACACGTTCCCTGTAGATGACTTTGTGACATGAGTCCCTCATCTTCCAGTAGATGGGCTCTGAGATTTGAGTCCCCCATCCTTCAGGAGATGGACTTTGAGATGTGAGTTCTGTGTTTTCCCAGGAGACAGAATTTGAGATGTGAGTCCCCCATCTTCTAGGACATGGGCTTTGTGACATGAGTCCACATCTTCCCAGAAGTTTGTCTTTGTGGCATGAATCCATCCATCTTCCAACAGATTCGCTCTGAGTCATGAGTCTACCATCTTCCCAAGAGGTGACCTTTGAAACACGTGTCCCTCATTTTCCAGATGGGCTTTTTGACACAAATCCCTCATTATTGAGGAGATGGGCTGTAAGACACTTGTCCCCCATCTTCCTGGGGATGGTGTCTGAGACACAAGTCACTCCTCTTCCCCGGAGACAGGTTTTGAGACAGGAATTCCCCATGTTCCAGGAGGTGGGCTTTGGGACCTGAGTCCCCTGTTTTCCCAGAAGATGGGATTTGAGATGTGAGTGCCCCATCTTACAGGTGTGCAGCACTTGGAAATAAACCACTTTATGTAACATCAGCACCTACTCCTCAAATATTGGCTTTCATAGTGGCAGGCAGTGGGACCTGCACTCAGTTACATCCTCACCATTCAACATAAATATGAATACAATTAACTATTGTCCTCAACATGTTTATGGGGATCAAAGCCAAAATATATTGCCAGAATTTAGAAATCAACAAGCAAATGTTGGTCATTCCTCAATAACAAAAATAAGTCACGCAAACTACAGCAGCACATGTTTAACCCATTTAGAGACTTGTAATGGCCAAAATATAACCCCAGCTTACAACAATCTCCAGAGCTGATCAGTCCTCTTAGGGGAGAGGAGACTTTACAGCAGCTTTTGTATTTGACCAAAGAGTGGGAGAAGCAATATATCATCATTGACATAAAGCTAAACTTTTAACCCAATACTTCATTATGAAAAGTTTTAAATATACAACCAAGTTGAAAATTTTACAGTTAACACCCATGGAAGAAACATCCAGGTTCTACAAATAGCATCCTATTATATTTGTATTATTATATACTTAGACACCTGTTGGTCTCTGTAGTTATCCATCAATGAGATTTTTAAATACCGTTCAGATTGTAATAGACAAAATCTGCACACAGTTTAAAGGCTGAGTGCAAACCAATGTAAGTTATTATCTGTACAATTTCAGAAATAAGGATAAGGAGTCTTCAAATTCTCATCACCTTTTTTTTCTCCTGGCTTTCACCGGGTTCTCATGAGAAAGACTGTAGACAAGGCAAGAGATCTGAGAGAGAAGAGCTCTGAGATGCAGATGCTCAAGTTATCTGAAGTAGGGAGTCAGAGTGAGAGAGTGCAGATAAAATGTACAGACATTCTAGGATTTCTACTGGAGGCAAATTACCACTGGGGAATGTCAACATTAACTTCTTGTACTATATTACAGGTGCACAGGCCCTGACAGAATTTAAAGGCAAGAAAGGAGAAATGTAACATGACATACGTTCTGAGTCATGTATTAAGTACTAAAGAATGGTATCCTCTAATTTGTAGAAGGGAAGCTAACAGAAACCCACCAGTGAAACACAAGTACATGAGTTTTGCTAGAAGACAGGGAAAAAAACTCAGAAAGAAAACTTTCTTAGCACTTAGATTCTTAATGCTCATGAAGTGAAAGTTCTTATTACAATTTCAAATCAGGTGAAGCTCACAGTGAAACAAACCTAAATATTAAAAAATGGTGAAAAGGATTAAAAGGTACAAACTTAGAGTTATAAAATAAATAAGTCAAAGAGATGTAATTTACAGTATAGAGCATGTATTCAGTAATGTCATAATAAGTGTATATTGTGACAGATGGTTAATAGGCTTATCACCATGATCACTTCCTAAGGTATACAGATGTTGAATCACTATGTTGTGCCCCTAAAAGTAACACAATATTGTATGTTAAATACACTTTAATAATAATAATGGTAAAAAGAGCCTTGACTGGTGTGGCTCAGTAGATTAAGCTGCGGCCTGAGAACAAAAAGGTTGCTGGTTCGATTCCCAGTCAAAGCACATGGGTGGGTTGTGGGCCAGGTCCCCAGTAGGGGGCGCCTGAGAGGCAATGACACCTCGGTGTTTCTCTCCCTCTCTCCTTCCCTTCCCCTCTCTCTAAAAAAAAGTAAATAAATAAAATCTTTAAAAAATAGTAAAAAGAAACAGCAAACAATAATTTCAGATCAACTAAACAGTAGAATGTCTCCATCTCTCACTCTAACTCCTTGAAGGAAGAAAGAATAAGCTTTCTCCTGAGAATAAACATAATTTCTTTTAATACTTATTATCCTTTTGCATATCTCAACTGTACAGAAATGTTTCAATAGGCAAATTAGCAGACAGGACACAACAGAAAAAAGAAACCGTGAAAAGATCAATACGAATTTCCAAAGTGAAACATAACAAAATAAATAAACAAAGGAGGTAACAAATGGAAGAAGGCACCTGTGATCTGTGGCACACCACTAAACATTCTAACATTTAAGTAACTGAAGTCAAGAAAAGAAGAAAAAGAGGGGGAAATGAAGCAAAATAAATATTTGAAGAGATAATGGTTAATAATTTTCCAAAAATCAAACAAAACAGCACATACAGTTCAAAAAGGCCAAAGAGGAATAAATAAAAAGAAAAGCACAACTAGACAAATCACACTCAAATTTCTGAAAACAAAAGATAAAAATAAAATTGTGAAAGGAGCCAAAGGGGGGAAAAATCAGTATACTACATAAACGGAACAATGCTATGAATAAAAGCACATTTTTTCATTACAAACAGAGACAAAATAAAATAAACAGATTTTACAGTACTTTAGTAAAACATCTTTAAAATTGTGACAAGAGAGTGCTGTCAATGTAGAATTCTATAATGAGCTTCAAAACATAATAATAAAAAAGTTATTTTCAGAGGAAAAAAGAGAATTTGTCTTTAGCAGACCTAGCTAAAAGAATTAATAAAGTAAATCATTTAGAATGAATACAGATAAAGCTAGATAGAAATTTGGGGCTGTGGGGAAATACTGAGCATTAGAAAGGGTAAATATGTCAATAAATACAAAAGGGATGTTAAAAAGTCCATATACATATGACCATATTTTTAAGTCTTCATATATATACTTAAATCTCATAGAAAACCATTGAGTGAAGTAAAAAATAGCAATGTAATAAGGGTTTATAGCATTTTAAGAAGTAAAGCACATGACTCAAAAACAAAAAGAAGAAAAACAGTAACTAAAAACATACACAGGGTGGGGCAGAAATAAGGCCTGCTTGAGTGATGTTGACAGGGTAATCATATGGGTGTCATAATTTATAGTTTTAATTTGAACATTTCCCCTAAAATGTCACTTGGCGTGCTTGAGTGTGATATTGTCATCTTACAGAATTACATTATCATGATTTTATGATAAAAGATTTTGTAATGAAAAAGGGGTACTGTTTGTGCTGAACTCTGTATATTTGTAAGGTTTTATTGATTATAAAGTAGTAGAGTACTTTTCTAAAAGTAGACTCTAATGAAATATATATGTATGTACATGTATATGTATATATATGTACATATATAGCAAATCTAGATCAACCGCTTAAAAATGACAGAGAAGACATAACTGGAAATTCAATGGAGGAAACATCATGGAATACTAAAAATATATACAAATTTACCAAGGCAAAGCTACAAATGGAGGGAAAAATGGCACAAGGATTGTAACAGGTCTCTGGAAAGAAAGAGAGAAAACAAGAGAAAGAGAAGGAAAGAAAGAAACGCAGAAGGAGGAAGGGATGGAGTGAGGGAGAGAAAGATTGATCACTTTTACTAACACTAATTAGATAAAAAATATATCTAGTTAACAACCCTGGAACCTCTGTGAACTGACTATATTATGAGATAGAAAGCACGTGCATTGTTTCATAATTATACCCAAATATTTATTTGCCATATGCTCAAAATTTCCACTGTACAGAATATAATTCTATTTCATGCATACACCAACTCATATGTTACTGTGATGTATGTTTGATGATAATGCACACCACTGTAGCTCTTTCATTTTCACAAGCTGCCAACATAATTTATAAGCATGGAGTTGGCATTCAAAATAGATTAAAGTTTATACTGGTTCTAATTCACCTGCTAGTTTTAATGGCTGACGTTTTATTTCCCATTTAAAATTACTTCCGGTTAAAAATTATGCAGGCTCACACCCTTTAAGGATATAGAGCTTAAAGCTATAATGACTACTTCAAATTGGTGTTATTCATTACCAGTTCCTTATATTTACAGTAGTGAATTGTTTGACATATAACAAAGACAGATAAAACAATCTGATTAAAGCTACCAGGCAGTGTTGTAGAACTTCTAAATAGAGGCTTATTCAGAAATATTGATCCCATTTTTTTCTCCATCAATCTTTATGAATTTGCTTATGTTGAAGATCAAATGGATATTTTCCACAAAATTTAAAGAGTAACTGAACTAGAAATAGGAGATATTACATCATATACATCATAGATGCTAAGGTTCCTCAACTTGAAATGATTTAAAAGATTGTTTTGTTAAAGCATTTCATAAGATGAGTCCACTCCAGGAAGAAAACAATCCGATTAAAAAATGGGTAAAGGACCTAAACAAACAGTTCTAGGAGAACACATAGAAGGCCTAGAGACACATGAAAGGATGCTCAGCATCAGTGGCCATCAGAGAGTTGCAGATTAAAATCACAATGAGATACCACTTCACACTGGTCAGGATGCTCATCAGAACCGAATCAACAAACAGCAAGTGCTGGTGAGGATGTGGAGATAAGGGAACCCTTGTGCACTTGTGGTGGGAATGCAGACTGGTACAGCCATTTTGGAAAACAGGATGGAATTTTCTCAGAAAACTAAAGATGGAATTGACTCTTGACCTGGGAATTCCATTGCTGGTATTATACCCTAAGAACCCCAAAACACCAATTCAAAAGAACCTATACACCCCAATGTTCATAGCAGCACAATTTATAATAGCTGAGTACTGAAAGCAACCTAAGTTCCCATCAGTCAATGAGTGGATCCAAAACTATGGTACATTTACAGGATGGAATACTATGCAGCAGTAAAAAAGAAGGAACTCCTTCCCAACTGGAGAGCATTATGCTAAGTGAAATAAGCCAGTCTGTGAGGCACACATACCATATGATCTAACCTATAAGTGGAACCTAATCAACGAAACAAACAAATGAACAAAATATAATCAGAGACACTGAAATAAAGAACAAACTGGCATTAACCAGAGAGGTTGGAGAGGGCATAATAGGGAAAGAAGGAGAAGGGTCAAGTCAAGGAACATGTCTAAAGAATCCATGGACAGAGAGAGAAGATGGCAGCGAGGTAAGAGGGAGCGGATTCCACTTCCCCCTACACACGGGAGAAAAACCTAGCTGATCTATAGAAAAACAGAGCAAACAGCCAATAATACCCCAGCATATATGAAGATAGGAGATCAAAAACTATAGAGGACATTGAAATACCAGACGGTAAGGAGAGTACTTCAGGACAATAAGGTCCCTGGGACCAGCAGGGGGCCCAGAGCCGCTTCAGCCTTAGGTCCAGCACCTGCTGGGTCTGTCACAGGGCTCTTGGGAGAGAGCCAGGGCAATGGCTCCCTCCCCAGTTAGACAAGAATTGAGCAGCACTGGGAGAGACCTGATTGCTTGAAGTCTCAGAGTGGGAATAAGGACGAAGTGGCAAACACACAGGGGCTGTGAGCACTCTCGGAGTTTGTGGACACCGGCTGGGGAGAGTTAAGAGTTGGGCCTGGACAGGCCCTAACCCCAACAGTCCCCAGTATGGTTGGAGAATTGGGCTGTGTGAGAGGCCAGGACTTGGTACAGAGTGTCAGGCTTGAGTAGAAGGATTTTCTCAGAAAGAAAAAGTGAAAAAATGGACACTCTGCAGCTGTTTGGGGAATTCTCTTGCAGCAGCCACTCAAGCCTCCTCCTCACCCACCCATGCAGCACTCCTGAGGTGGCGCAAAAGGCCCTGCATGCACTGCAGTAGCCCTGGGAAGAGTCTGCGCCCGAACCTGAGGGACCAGGAGGCCACTTGGCCTAGTGCATTTGCCCACTGCCTCAGGAAAGTCCGCTCTGTGGAAGACACCGAGCCCACACCCAAGGCCTGAGGAACAGTGTGCTCTGAGCAAAGCCTGGCTCCCACACCCAGGGCCCTAGGGAGCTCTCATACTTGTAGCCCCAGGGAGAGTGCGAGGGACCCAAACCTCTGAAACCTGAGGGACTGGAGGCTGCTGGGGAGCTGGACTGACTAATGATCAGGAAGGGGGAAAAGTGAAACCAATTGCCTTTCAGCCTGCTGAAGCCAGGAAAACCAGCAAAACCGGTTTGACATGTTAGAAGCCAGCAAGAGGCTTTTTAAAAGTAGTTCTTTATTTTTTATTTTATTATTATTATTTTTTATATTTCAACTCCTTTTCCCTCTCTTTCCTTCTTTCTTGTTTTATTCCTTCTTCCTTTCTTTCTCATTTTATCTCTTCTTCCTTCCTTCCTTGTTTTTTTTTAAATTCCCACAAGTGAGACAAAAAAAAACCTGGAACTGTGAAAAGACCAGAGTTGGACCCAAAGAGGGGGCATCCCAACAGTTGAGACAGTGAGACAAATTTCACTTTGCTACTACAGAGAACCTGCAAGTTTTACGTATTTGTATTATTACTTTTTTCATTATTCTTACATCTTTTTATTTTATCAGTATCTTTGTGTTCCTCTTCTTTCTGTTTAGTCTTCTTTGATTGGCTGGTTAAATTGTATTGTTTGACTCGTTTCCCTTGTTCTCTGTTTCATAGTGTATTGTTAATTTTCTGTCTTCCACTTCACTTGTGTTCCATTAGGACACTACTCTAGGTCCTATACTTCCTATTCTGGTTATCAAGAAAACATAGATTCTGTCATATGATTGTTGCTCCATTATTATTGTAAATAATAGCTGTTCCATACAATTGTAAATACTACACATCACCCATCCCAGATCTTAGCCCACTCCACAGTTTCCTGAACATTATTACTGTTGTGGTTAACTCTATTCTCTCACATACTACACTTATTTTCTATCTTTTACTCTCACCTTACCTCAGAATCTGACCTCCCACAAGCTCACTGCTTTCTAGATCCAACTCACAATTCTCCGCTGCCCCTAACAAGAGTCCTAACTTCTCTCCATCCTTTCTAAAAAGTGGTAGTTGGATGGAATATCTTGGTTAACATTATACATACTGAAAGGATCTCCTATCTCTTCTCTACCAGCTGCTACTGGAAATATCATAGAATACACTCTTGCTGTCTTAGACCATTTCTCTTTCTTCTCCAACTGATCACAAAAAAGAGTAGGTAGAAGCTGTGAACACCAGGATACCTGTTGGAAGAGGAAACCCACCAAGAGAGGAACCACCAACAGATAACAACAGAAGAAGGTGAAGGAGGGAGTGGAAGCCACACTAACTTAATCCAGGAACTATCTGGAAATACAACTAAATAGTGGAGTATTTCCCAAAAGAAACAACTGAACAAGAGCAAGAAAGAATCCTCAAGAATGTGTACACATGGAAGAACCAGCTTCAATACAACCTGTCCACACCAGTGCAATGAAATACAAGAGGTGGTAGACAGAGTGGCCCTCACTAAACCATCTGGAGGGAAGGACCAGGAGTACAGGAAAAACTCATTAGTCATTGTCTGGCAGTAAGGATCAAACAATAGGTAACATACAAAGAACTCTGAGGGCCCATTCTGAGTCATGTACTATTAGCTGAAGGGCTACAAAACTTTGGGAAACAAACTCATTTCCTGCTCAGACCCTTATCATTTAATTGAGAGCATTCTTAGCAAAGCAGATTTCACAAGATTTTATGTATTCATTCTTATGCCTGATTTCCCAGGGAACCTACTCTTTCCAGCACTGGGCTGCACAACCCTCTGGCATTGCTCCAGGCGTAAGTCAGGCACGAGCCTCAACAAATTGAAGAAAACTGAAATCATAGACAGCATTTTCTTAGACCACAGGGGACTGAAACCAGAAACCAACTCCAAGGGAAAAAGCCCCAAACACTCAAAATCATGGAGATTAAATAGCATGCTATTAAACGATGAAAGGGTCCAGAATGAAATTAGGAAAGAAATCAGGAAGTTTCTGGAAACAAATGGAAATAAACTGACAACAACTGAAAATTTATGGGACACAGGAAAGGCAGTCCTGAGAGGAAAGTTCATAGCGATACAGGCCTACCTAAAAAAGATAGAAATATTCCAAACAAACAACCTAACCCTATGCCTACAAGAACTCCAGGAACAACAACAAAGACAGCCCAGAGCAAGTAGAAGGAAGGAAATAACCAAGATCAGAGCAGAATTAAATGACATAGAGACTAAAAGCACAAATCTGAGGATCAATGAATCCAAGAGTTGGTTTTTTGAAAAGATGAACAAAACAGAAAAGATTTAAGTAGATTCATCAAGAAAAAAAGACAGAGGACCCAAATAAACACACTTGGAAATGAAAGATAGATTACAACTGATACCACAGAAATACAAAAGATTTCTAAAAATTACTCCAAAGAACTATATGCCCCAGAATTTGAAAACCTAGGTGAAATGGACAAATTTTTAGAAAAATATGATATTCCAAAACTCAATGAAAAAGAAGCAGAAAACCTGAACAGGCCAATAGCAGCAAATGAAATTGAAGCAGTAATCAAAAAACTCCCGAAGCACAAAAGCCCTGGACCAGATGGTTTCACAGGAGAATTCTATAAAGCATTTAAGGAAGCGCTAACCCCTATGCTTCACAGACTATTCCAAAAAATCCAAAATGATAGAAGACTCCCACACTCTTTTTATGAAGCCACCATCACCCTAATTTCAAAACCAGATAGAGACACAACAAAGAAAGAAAACTTCAGGCCAATATCGCTGATGAACATAGATGCTAAAATCCTCAATAAAATATTGACAAATCGCATCCAACAATACATCAAAAAGATCATACACCATGACCAAGTGGGATTCATCCCGGAGATTCAAGGATGGTACAATATTCGTAAATCAATAAATGTAATACATAATATAAAGAAAAGCAAAGACAAAAATCACATGATCATATCAATAGATGTGGAAAAGCATTTGAAAAGGTACAGTACCCATTTATAATAAAAACACTAAACAAAGTGGGAATAGAGGGAGTATTCCTCAATATAATATAGGCCATATATGAGAGACCTAGAGCCAACATCATACTCAACGGGCAAAAACTAAAATCTTCCCCGCTAAGATCAGGAACAAAACAAAGTTGGACACTTTCGCCACTTCTATTCAATATAGTATTGGAAGTTTTAGCCACATCGATCAGGCAAGAAAAGGAAATGAAAGGCCTCCAAATCAAAAAGAAGGAAACAAAACTGTCATTGTTTGCAGACAACATGATACTGTACATAGAAAATTCTATAGACTCTACCAAAAAACTGCTCAAACTAAGAAATGAATTCGGCAAAACGGCGGGATACAAAGTCAATATCCAGAAATAAAGGCATATTTGTATACCAACAATGAAACAGCAGAAGCAGAAATCAAGAAAAAAATCCCATTCGATATAGCAAAAACAAAAATAAAATATCTGGGAATAAACCTAACCAAGGAGGTAAAAGACCTATATGCAGAAAACTACACAACACTGAAGAAAGAAATCAAGGAAGACACAAACAAATGGAAACATATACCGTGTTCATGGATTACAAGAGTTAACATCATCAAAATGTCCATACTACCCAAAGCAATTTACAGATTCAATGCAATACTTATTAAAGTAACAATGGCATATTTCACAGACATAGAACAAATACTCCAAAAATTTATATGGAATCATAAAAGACCCCGAATAGCAGCTGCAATTTTGAGAAAGAAGAACAAAGTAGGAGGAATCACAATACCTGATATCAAACTGTATTATAAGGCCACTGTAATCAAAACAGCCTGGTACTGGCATAAAAACAGGCACATAGACCAATGGAATAGATCAGAGAGCCCAGTAATAAACCCAACTCTCTACATTCAATTAATATTTGACAAAGGTGGCAGTAACATAAAATGGAGTAAAGACAGCCTCTTCAACAAATGGTGTTGGGAGAACCGGACAGCTACGTGCAAAAAATTGAAAATTGACCACCAACTTACACAATACACAAAAATAAACTCAAGGTGGACACAAGATTTAAATATAATTCTTGACACCATTAAAGTCCTAGAGGAAAACATAGGCAGGAAAATCTCAGATATTTCATGCAGCAATATTTTCACTGATATGTCTCCTAGAGCAAGGGACATAAAGGAAAGAATAAACAAATGGGATCTTATCAAAATAAAAAGTTTCTGCACAGTTAAGAAAACAGCATTAAAATAAAAATAGAGCCAACCATATGGGAAAACATAGTTGTCAATGCTACCTCAGACAAGGGTTTAATCTCCAAAATATATAAAGAACTCACATGACTCCACTCTAAGAAGACTAGCAACACAATTAAAAAATGGACAAAAGACTTGAAAAAACACTTCTTCAAGAAGGACATACAGAGGATCCAGAGTCACATGAAAAGATGCTCAATATTGCTAGCTATCAGAGAGATGTAAATTAAAATGAGATACCACTTTACAGTGGCCATTATAAACAAAGCAACAAACAAGTGTTGGAGACGTTGTGGAGAAAAGGGGAGGTTGTGCACTGTTGGTGGGATCGAAGACTGGTACAACCACTATGGAAAACAGTGTAGAATTTCCTCAGAAATTTAAAAATGGACCTGCCTTTTAATCCAGCAATTCCACTGCTAGGAGTGTATCCTAAGACCCCTGAAACACCAATCAAAAAGCACCTATGCACCCCAATGTTCATAGCAGCACAATTTACAATAGCCAAGAGTTGGAAGCAACCTAGGTGCCTATCAGTAAATGAATGGATAAAAAAAAACTATGGTATATTTACACAATGGAATTCTATGCAGCAGAAAGAAAGAAGGAGCTCCTACCCTTTGCAACAGCATGGATGGAACTGGGAAGCACGCTAAGTGAAATAAGCCAGGCTATGAGGGACAAATACCATATGATCTCACCTATAAGTGGAACCTAATGAACAAAACAAACAAACAAGCAAAATATGACCAAAGACACTGTAATTGGGAACAAGCTGACAGGGACCAGGGGGGAGAAAGGAGGGAATTTTAGGGGAAAAGAGGAAGAGTTTGCAGGAACAAGTATGAAGTACACATGGACTGTAACAAGGGGCAGGGTAGAAAAATCTAAAACACAATTTTGAAAAGATTTATGCACCCTTTTGTCCTTTGTGTCATTGTTTACAATAGCCAAGATATGGATGAGTGAATGAAGGAGATGTGATACATATATATAATAGAATATTACCACAAAAAAGAATGAAATCCTGTCATTTGTGACAACATAGAAGTACTACTATGCTAAATGAAATAAATCACAAAGAGAAAGAAAAATACCTTATGATTTCACTTAAATATGGAATTGAAAAATCAAAACAAACAAACAATCAAACAACAAAACAAAAACAAACTAGATACAGGGAAGATATTGATGATGACTAGATGGGTTTAGGGCTGATGGAAGGGTGAAAAAGATGAAGGGATTAAGAAGTACAAATTGTCGGTTATAGTAACAGTCACAGGGAAATAGAGTACAGCAGAGGGAATATATTCAATACTATTGTACTATATATGGTATCCTAGGGATACTAGACTTATTGGGCCAATCACTGCATAAGATAGATAAATGTCTAATCACTGTGTTGTACATCTGTAACTACTATAATACTGTATGTCAACCTGAATTTAAACATTGATAAATAAAATAACAATAATAGTAATAATAATAATAATAAGTAGGAAAACAATGCATGGCAAAGGAAAAAGTTCCAAAATTCCAACTGCTATTATGAAAGGCAATACAAAGTATGAAGCCAATGACATCATAGCAATGAAAAGAAATCAAGATAAGCAAATGCATCCCCCTCTGTTGAAGCAGGTGGAGGCACAGTTGTTTAATGCTTATGAGGGTTCGTGCCTCTTTCAGAGTGGTCATAAGTGTGTATAGCATAGTTAACTGATACCTGCTTTAGTTTGTAATAATTAGAAAGTTATGAAGTCATCTCTGAGTTTAACAAATAATTATAAGGGTTAATATTGATCACAGTTACAATCAATTCTCGTGTAGTAAGCATGGTCATAAAGAATACTTTCTAGTGAATCACATATTGAGTTAGCAGAGATTTAGCATATACTCTACATGGTAATCATCAATTTCCAGAAACTTAGAAGAAAAAGCTCACATGAAACTGAAATTATACTGAGTGTAATTCAATTTTTTTGATGATTCAGAAGGCACTTGAGTTTCTTGTATAGCCTCAGATTCACTAGGTACTTATCACTGTTGTGCGGATGTATTCTTATTCTGTATCTGGGTAAAAGGCTGTAGAAGAGTCAACAAGTTTTGTATTGGTGTGTAAACATTACTTCTATACAATTTGTCATTTCATATGGGACATTGTACATTGAAAATACTGAGAATAATATAGAACTGGAATAAATATTTGAAGTTGTTGTCAGTGTCTTGAGACTGCATTTTGAGTCCTGTGGTGTTTGAAGAAAGAGAAACTTTCATCTGAGTCATGTGTAAAACACATATATTTTCCATTGAAGAATCACTGAAACCCAAAAAAGTATTGATGAAAATTTTCTGATCTATGAGAAGCTAAAGCAACTCACTACTTAAGTAGAATAGATTGCAAATGGGCATCTGTCAGATTCTTCTGCAGCATTGCTGTTTGCAGCCTTACTTCTTTTCAGAAACAAGAGAAATCTCATATCCCCAGTTTACAAAGAATTATTCCAGGGCCAGTTATCAATTTATTGCCTTCAAGCTTATCTATCTTTCTTTTCTGTGCATTGAGATACTGGACCTAGAATTAATAAATATTCCTACTTTTCCACTTGACATGATGTTTGGTCAATAAATGGTCATATAGGGAAAGTACATTAAGAGGTGCATCATTTTCCAGGTTCCATTGTGCCTTCATTGCTTGTTTCTCTAGTAAGTGGTCTGTAGTATATGGACACTTAGTGACACAAACTTTCCCAGCTATTTCAAGTAGTGCTCCCAAGAGTAGCTTCCCAGAGTCTTTCAAGAAGTTCATTTTGCGATCTGGCTGCGGTGGCTCAGTGGATTGAGGGCTGGCCTGAGAAACAAAGGGTCGCTGGTTCAATTCCTAGTCAGGGCAGATGCCATTGCTGCAGGCCAGCTCCCCAGTAGGGGGCACATGAGAGGCAACCACACTTGCATGTTTCTCTCCCTCTCTTTCTCCGTCCTTTCCCCTCTGTCTATAAAAATAAATAAAATCCTAAAAAAAATTAAAAATGAGTTCAGTTTCATTGTCACATTATTGGGTGGTCTCCTGATTACCAGCCTCAGACTGAAGCATGTCTGTGAATTCCACCTACCGTCCAGTGGTCCACTGCCACACACATCTTGAAGAGGCCTGAATCTCAATTTTGGGTGGAGGCCAGTGGTGGTGAGGATCTTCCAACTTTCTTTGGATGCTCTGGTTAACCCTAAAGGTAATGGCTTCTGCCCATGTGTGCTATAATTGCATATTTTTTTTAGTTCTATTTATACTTTAGTATTTTTTCTTGTAGGTAGTTAGTAATTCTTCATATTAAGTGGAGTTCCTTGATCAAATTGCAGTGATGTTTCTGTATCCTTGATCCTTATGATATACATTTCTTTGCTCAATATTATAAAATTCTGGTTTTTTCTCTCTGTGTGTACATATTTTATTAATAGTTGCAACAACCATGGATTTTAATAACCTTGAATGTAGATAGACAATGGCAGAGAACCAAAAGCAATCAGAGTCACTATAGACACTGCTATAACAACTGTGCTTCCAGAAATATTTTTAAGATTTTAAAGCAAATTTCTTGGCATTTTTTTCTTCCAATGTAGTGTTTACTGACTGCATCATTTTTCTAGGGCTGCTATTACAAATTACCACAAACTAGTTTGCCTAAAAAAAGCCAGATTATTATTCTCTTATAATTCTGAAGGCTAGTCTGAAACCAAGGCATTGGCAAGATTGGTTGGCCCAGAAGCTGAGGAAAAATTAATTCATGCCTGTCTCCTAACTTCCAGTGCCTGACAATTGTTGGCATTTGTGGGCTTGTAGAAACCTCACTTCAGTCTCTCTCCCATCATATGGACTTCTCCCTGTGTATATCTGTGTCCACATTTTTCTCTTCTTATAAGAATAAAAGTTATCAAATTATGGTCCTCCCTAATCCAATACGACCTCACCTTAATTCGATTACATTTCAAAAAGGTGACACTCACAGATACCCTGGGCTAAGACTTCAGTGTTTTGGGAACAAAATTCTACCCATAACAGATATACCTCTGCTTTTTCAAAATGCTTGTCCTTCCTGTGGGCAAAATTCACTCACCTTTTCACATTCCCATTCCTACCTCAACTCTAAAAACAAATATCATAGAAATAGAATTCATTTGGAAAGTTACACATCTCATCTTTTAAACCATCTAAAGCAGTTACAGGTGAGACTCTGGGAATGGTCCATCCTGAAGCCAAGTATTTCTTCATCTGTGAACCTGTGATACTGGGAAACAAGCAATATGGCCCCAAAATACAATGGTGAGACAGGCATAGTTAGATATTCCATTCTAGAAAGGGAGAACATGGAAGACAAAAAAATGGGGGGAGGGGTCATGGCCCCTAAGCAACTATCAAATGCAGCAGGAAGAATTCCATTAGGTTTTAAGGCAGGAGAAGAATTCTCTCTGGGTCCATCCAGCCCCTGGCCTCTGTGTCTGTAGAGTGTCCAACAGTTCCACCCACTCAGCCCTTAGCAATGGTCAGGCCATCTGTTGCAGCCTGTCTCCTCCTTGCAGAATGCTGTGCATTTTACATGTATCCCTCATTGCCTCCTGTCTATGCCTTTCATTCTCAGCTGGCAGCATTTCTCGCAAGATGTTTGATTGAATCCATGAGCCACATATTTCATCGGTCCAGCAAGGTTTTCCATGCACACTATTAGTGTTCCCTCCTGAGCCCATTTTCTTTCCCTTTTTCTTCTTCCTTTTTTACTTGTTCTTCAAGTACAGTTGTCTCCATTTGTCTCCCTACCTCTCCCCCGTCCACCTCACACCCTCAATCCTACCCCCTTTGGCTTTATCCATAGGTCCTTTATACACGTTCCTTGACGGCCCTTCCCCTTCTTTCCCCCATTATCCCTCTAATTTTGCCCTCTCGTTACTGTCAGTCATTTCTTTATTTCCATGTCTCTGGTTCTATTTTGCTTGCTTGTTTGTTTTCTTGATTCGGTTCCACTTATAAGTGAGATTGGATGGTATTTGTCTTTCTCTAATTAGCTTATTTCACTTAGCATAATGCTCTCCAGTTCCATCCATGCTGTCACAAAAGGTAGGAGCTCCTTCTTTCTTTCGGCTGTGTAGTATACCATTGTGTAAACGTACCAATGTTTTTTGATCCACTCATTGACTGATGGGCACTTAGGTTGCTTCCAACACTTGGCTATTGCAAATAACACTACTATGAATATTGGGGGTCCATTTTCTTATTTTGTGCAATATAGGTAGACTGAAAATATTTCAAATCATCAAGTTCTGGTTCCTTGTGTTTAATGCTTCCTTTCTTTTTTTATATTAGTTCTTTTATTTATTTTTATTATTTTTTTATTTAACTCTTGTTCAAGTACAGTTTTCTGTCTTATATTCCCAGCCCTGCCCCCGGAGTGCTCCCCACCTCCCTCCCATTTCCACCCCCCATCTAAGTTATTGTCCATGTGTCCCTTATACTTGTAAATGTGAGTCCATTCCCTTTTCCCCTATGATTCTCTCCCCTCTACCCTCTGGACCCTGTCAGCCTGTTCCATATTTGAGTGTCATAGGTCATATTTTGCTTGCTTGTTTGTTTTATTCTTTAGATTCCTGCTAATGGTGATATCATATGGTATTTGACTTTCACCACCTGGCTTATTTCGCTCAGCTTAATGCTTTCCAGTTCCATCCATGATGTTGCAAAGGGTAGGAGCTCCTTCTTCCTTTCTGCAGCATAGAATTCCATTGTGTAAATGTACCATAGCTTTTTGATCCAGTCATTTACCGATGGGCATCTAGGTTGCTTCCAACTCTTGGCTATTGTGAATTGTGCTGCTATGAACATCGGGGTGCATAGGTTCTTTTGGATTGATGTTTCAGGGTTCTTAGGTTATGCTCCTAGCAGTGGAATTGCTGGGTCAAAAGGCACGTTCATTTTTAGTTTTCTTAGAAAATTCCATACTGTTTTCCATAGTGGTTGAACCAGTCTGCAATCCTACCAACAGTGAACTAGGGTCCCCTTTTCCCCACAACCTCTCCAGCACTTGTTGTTTGTTTCTTTGTTCATGATAGCCATTCTGGTGTAAAGTGGTATCTCATTGTGGTTTTAATTTGCATCTCT
>NW_028090394.1:0-549 GCF_014824575.4 Sturnira hondurensis | reverse complement strand
GTTAAGCCCTTGGAGGCTGAGAATTGGTCCTGGAAAAGTCTGTGGGGATGGATTCGAGCCTCCTTTCTTGATGTGTGGCCTGTCCTGGGCCAGGAGGGTCTCCTTCAGGGTCGCACTACCTCTGGTGCACAGAATGAGAAACCAGAAGGCCCAGTCACTCTGACTCCCTCCCCTGCCAAGGACAGAAGATGACTCTGGGACTGTGTGCACCTCCGAGGATTCAGTGCAAACGTGACATCCACAGCGTTTCCTACTCTGGTCCCCACAGTGAAACGTGTCGGACAGCATTGGTGGGTTCCACTTTGACAGGGACCCCTCACTTTTATTCTGCATGAGTCTAATAACAAGAAAAATACATTTGAAAACTAGGTCCTGAAGAACCTTTGCCTTTATCATGTCTAAAGTTCTCTCTCTCTCTCTCATCATCTACCTATTGTTTATGGTGCAACAATTTAATCTCTATGCATCAATCAGCATCTGAAAGTGGTCTGCACTGACACTCCAAGTGGCTCTACTGGTTGTGTGTTCACCTTGTCTGCCCTGGGAATG
>NW_028090393.1:0-593 GCF_014824575.4 Sturnira hondurensis | reverse complement strand
GGAAGGTAGGTAGAGGTGGACAAAGGGGGTTGGGGGTGGGGACAGGTTTAGAGAACAGCAAAAGGGACCTGTCGAGAACCGGACCTTGACGGTGGGGAGCGGGAGAGACTGGCCACGCCATTCAAGGCTTTCAGTTTTGGTTCTGCTTCTTGACTCGTATTTAAAACAACAGGCAAAAAATTGGTAAAGTCTGCCCAAATCAAAGAGGAAAGAAGACAAAATGTATTTCAGTCTACACTGATAAAACCACTCTTGGTATTAATTTCGAGAAAGAAAAAAAAAACCTCAGATGTACTCTCATTCGCAAGTACCAGGACTTATTTCATTCAGAGTCGAGGATACTTTAGTGTTAAGGAAAAACTGTGCCTATGCTGACTCAGTGCTCTGTGGGCGGGGTGGCGTCTGCACCCACCGGCTAACCGTGTAAATTCCAAAGGTCGCTGAGGAAGTAAGTAAGAGGCATGTTTCATGAACATAATTTATTTCTAAAACACTTGGCTAAGCAAGACTTAGATCTTAACTATTTGGTTGCATTTATTTTTTAAATTTATCTCATTTGATTTTGATTTGTAAGGAGTCCTAACAATTTACAC
>NW_028090392.1:0-797 GCF_014824575.4 Sturnira hondurensis | reverse complement strand
GGAGAAGCAATGGCCCAAGCCGACAGCCCCAGCTCATTGCCAAGGTGACATGTGAGGATCCCTTTGCTCTTTTAACCATCTTAGCTGACACCATGTGAGGCACACGTTCTCGGCCAACCTAGAGAGTTGTGGGAAATAATAAATGGCTGTTGTTGTGAGACATTAAGTTTTGGTGTAGTTTTGTATGTAGCAATAAAGAATGAAATCAGGTGGTAACAATAGGTACTAGCCTATTATCTGATTATTTGTCTTAATGTCCATTGTTGGTAAAAATAAAAAAGGATAACCTGATAAATTTTCCTTGATTTAAAAAAACAACAACTCTTTGGTTCTGTGAGGTTGGGCTCGTGGAAACCCCTAGACTTAATGGACCTTCTTTTCAATCTTGACGTGCTAGGAAATGTCCTCTCCTTTGTATATCCAAATACTTTTCTTTCCCTTGCCAGATGGAATAAATAGTACTTTCCATTGTCTCTTCATAAAACCAGGACCTTGGATCTATTTTAGTGTTTCTCACATGATTTTATAAGAATCTGCACTTCCACTTGGTAAAAACTACATAAGGACAGGGACCTCTGTCTTACCACTGTTGTTTCCTCAACGTCTTTATTTGTGCTGGACATGTAGTGCGTTCCTAATAGCCTAGTAGAACAAAATTTAACTTAAGCTTTTTCATAGTGTCATTTGTTGCTCTCAATTACCAGCAGGCTAGGAGAGTAGCCCATCATATGCATAGATGCTTCTCTAATGCAAATGTAATGAGAAGACAGAGTGTTGAAGAAGGGGAAATTACCATG
>NW_028090391.1:0-1269 GCF_014824575.4 Sturnira hondurensis | reverse complement strand
ATCTTCACTGCTATGTCCCCTAGAGCAAGGGACATAAAGGAAACAATAAACAGAGAGATCGTGGAAGATGGCGGCGGAGTAGGACAAAGGATTTCGCTTCTCTCCACGCGCCGGAGAAGGACCTGGCTGATCTGCGGAAGAACACAGCAGATGCTAAACTGGGACTCAGCATATAAGAAGGCAGGACTCCAGAGACTGTAGCGGACACTGAATGACCAGAAGTTGAGAGGAGATGACCACAGATCAACAAGGTACGAGGGAGCAGCACAGAGGCGGTGGCGGGGCCCCCTGCCAGGCCAAGCCAGGGCCCGGGCCGGCTGCCCCGTCTCTGAGAGCCGAGGGTGGGCAACACCGTCTCTGGGAGAGAACTGGTCACCGGCACCACCCCTGTCTGGCAGGGCGCAGATTGGAAAACACCATAAGAAGTCGGTCTTCCAGTAGTGGCAGAGAGAGGAGTGAGCATTCGGAAGCAAGCTCAGATAACCCGTGGAGTCAGGTTGCTGGCTTGGGAGAACTGAGAGTTGCCAGAGCACTCCCTGCTTCGAGGGGCCCATGCCTGCCTGCGAGCAGTCCCGGGGAATCTCGGACTGCTGTCAGGGCCTCCAGAAGTGGGTCAGTTTCGAGCTCCATCCCTACTCAGCTGGCACAGATCAGCTCCATCCCTGCTCGCCGGTGGCGAGGCTGCGCCGCCCGCATCCTTGCTCAGCTGGCGCAGACTAGGAGACACTGGGAGTCAAGCATTGATCTTCAGCTTGACCAGCTGCAAGTCACTCACGCCTCCCCGGTCCCCGAGTGGCCCGCGCCATCGCAGGGGCAGGCTCCTACAGCCGAGCGCGCCCCCCGGGCCCCCGGTTTCCTGGACCAAGGGTAACGCGCACCTCCCCGGCACCCGGACGACCCGCACCATCGCTGGCGCCGGCTCCTTCAGCCATGCGCGCCTTCCCGGGCCCCCCCTCCCCCCCCCCCACTTCATCGGCCTCGGGTCTTGTGTGCCTTCCCGGTCCCGAGGGGCCCCAAGCAGGCCGTCTACTCGGGGAACTGCCAGTCGCCCGTGCTTTTCCAGTGGGGCGGGGTCTGCGCCGACCCTCGGCTTGGGGAATTGAGAGTCGCCCAGGGGATCCCTGTGGCACAGGACCTGCACTGGCTGGCGAATAAATTCGGGGAGTCTCTGGCTGCTGGCTGGGCCCCTGGAAGAGAGCCAGTCACCAGCTTCACCGCTACTCAGTCGGCGCAGACAGGGAAACACAGGGAGTCGGGCTGTTGCTGTTG